>NW_024610198.1:0-124999 GCF_016920785.2 Ixodes scapularis | reverse complement strand
CATTTCCCATGATGCACCGGGCGGGGAAGTGGAGGAGGGAGGAGGAGGAAGAGGAAGGGAGGGGAAGGACGAGGACGACGGGAAGGGAGGGGGAGGAGGATGAGGCGAGGAAAGGGAGGAGGACGGAGGAGGAGGATGTAGGGGGATGGGGAGAAGGAGGAGGAAGGAGGATGAGTTAGGAGGAGGGAGGAGGAGGAGAGGAGGAGGAACAGGGGAATGAGGCGAGGGACACGAGAGGAGTAGATGAGAAAGGAGGAGAGGGTACGGGCAAGGAGGAGGGGCATACCGTCCCCTCCCATCCCCTTCCCTCCTTTTCCTCAAGAGCTGCGGTCTAATGGACTTCTTCCAAAACCGACGCGCCCCATCGCGGCGAAATACCACGCAGTGCACTCTGGGAACTAGTTGGCCACTCAGTTTTGGTTTCGACTGAGCAGCTTCATCTCGTGCTATCACGCCGTGACCGAACGCGCTGCTTGCATTTTCGATTATCTGACTTTTCACGAACATACAATACGCTCATTCTCGAGCGATTCAAACAAAGACCGGGGCACTTTCATTGGTTCCCGAAACACCGGATATTTTGCGTGCGTATGCAAACGTATCGTGGCTTAGTCACCTCACCCCACGAGTGCGTGTTTGAGCTCAATTTCAATAATCCCGTCTAGAACCAGTGAACTAAAACAGAAATTTGTTCATCTGGAGCCTTACACGTATTTTGTTTGCCAAACGTCCGCTTCTTGTTACTTCATTGGGCGAAAAGCAAGCCGCATCCTCACAGGGTGTCAAAGTTGAACCCAGCGTTTACGCTTGAACTTTTAAGTAAACGTAATAAATTCGTCCTCCCTACGGCACAGAAATTAATATGATGTCTTCCTCGTGTCATCGCATATCTCCCACTGAAATTTTATGCTGATAGAAAATTAACTTTTCGCAAACGCCGAGACCAGCTAGCTACGACGGAGGCCCTAACAAGCGTCCCCTACTCCTCGCTAAGGCTTTTTGGACGAGCTTTTACTGACGCCCAAGATCTGTGCCTGAACGGTGTCTGAAATTATCTCGGCATACTCAGGTAGCAAGAAAGCAAACACATAACAAATATTATGGCCATTAGCAGCCGTCAAACGCGCTTTGAATTCGTTCGTTTGGCGCACCCGTCCGGCGCACTTTCGGCGAAAGGTGCAACATTCTTCACACAAGTGCTCGACTTTTGCTTTCTTAAAACGATCTGTATGTGCGAATTCGCCTATATGATTGCACGATAACTTCATGCGCATACGCGATGTTGAATATTAGTGGAACGCAAGCGGGTGGGGACTTCACTTTGTGCAGTGCTGCGGGTCAGTACAGATAAGAGATAAGAAGTGTGTTAAAATTGAGCTTTTCAGTGGCGCCTCCTAGTTTTACATCGCATACTCAGGCATATTAAGGAAAACAGTAATTGCAAAAAGTAATATTTCGTCTATGAACGCACGAAACAAACAAACTGCCTGATCAACAACACTAATGTAAAGGTGCAAGCTCGATGTATGCATGTTGCTACAGCTTGTTGATTCGTACACAAGCAAGATCCCCGAGCTTCGCAGCGTCGAGATTCCCAGCACTGGCTCGTTCACATACCTCGGTTGGAACGCTAACAGGAAGGCTCAAGTACAAAAATACAGCAAGCATGTGTTAAGACAAGCTATACGTCTCAGGCTTGTGCTAAAGCTTCGAGGTCTGGCCATTTAGGTTAGTTTAGAGACAAAAAAACGACGCTCTTGGGACCAGGAAACGCGAGATAACGGCCGTTAATAGTCCAAGCTCTGTGTATAATCTCTTGTCGACGTGTCGATCGAAACTGAAACCACGCCACCCTCCTCCCTGGCCAACTAGTTCCCAGAGTGCAACGCGCGCCGTGTTGCATGCAGGACTTTATGGAAGTAGTCTATTCGGCATAACAGGGAGTCGTAAACGTCTCATTTTTTTTTTCATCGCTTTTTTCCCTTGTCTCCTTTTCAACATTGTTTTTGGTAGTATTATTAATATTATTATTACCGGTTCACCACTATTTTATAAAACTATGCACGAATTTAGCGTCAGCACCTGACTGTCCTACCGCGTCCCAAACTGTCCTTTTTAACGACCTGATATTACTATTTTCGTGACAGCCCAGTTCTGGTATGATAACGACTCATGATTTCTAATCCCTTGAACGAAACCTTCAGCTCCATTCAGTTTTAGGAAACATGTTGCGCGCTGTAAGTTGTTCATAGACTATATATTTTAAAACGCGATGTGGGGGAGGCGGTGGAGGCGGGGGGGGGGGGGGGGGAGTGCATGGTCAAGATGGCGGGACATTCCGCCTTTTTCTGAAGAATAAAAAGGTTTTTTATGTAAATAATAAAATTGTATTTGAGACGCCTCCTATGAGGTCGACGGCATGGTATTCTCAAAGACAATGACAGTTCTTTATTATGCTTTAAGTACGGTTAGATGCGCGGCAAAGGTTTTTCTTAGAACAGAAAGGAAAAACGCGTGTCGGACAAAGTAACAAACAGTATACATTCCTGAGGTAGCCACAAACACTTTGTGTAATTATACACGCTCTTTTGTTGAAGTTTAAAAGTTGTCGAGGGAATATCTCATTATCTGCTGCTGTTCGGCTGAAATCAATTCTTTACAAAGTTTTACTGGGAGGAGTCATTTCCGTGGCGGCTTTATGGAAGTCATTAGCGTGCACGGCGACAGCAGGGTCCTTTATGCTCACGTTCGAAACCACTAATCGATATTCGACTGCCCTCCGGTAATTAAACTTATTTGGACGCCGGGGTGGGGACACATGTTGCGCCGGCTATCGTTCGATGGTTCCGATGTACACACCGGACATTTTCGGGGTTTTATACGAATCACGCCAACTATGCAGTCTAGAAAGATTAACCTCTCACTAAAGTTTATGCTAGCACATTGGCGCAATCAATCCCGCTCGCACGCCACAACTTGACCTTCACTAAAGGTTATTCTTTCGAAGAGTTTATGATAGCTTCGTTTAAAGCCACGAACAGGAACAGTGTCTTGTGTCACTGCAGAACGCAATGTTCTCCCCGCCTTGGAAGGATACGCTTACAGTCGGCAACGAGGAAATAAGAGAACTTCACTGCCTCCAGCGCGAGCCTGCTACATTCGACGACACTTCTGCATCTCGTGCACCTCGAGTGCGCGTGCGCAGATAGAGCACGGCGGCACGAAAACGTGCGCTGGAGGCTGGGCGTTTGAGAAAGCACGCCCTGCCGTTCACACTCTTTCAGTGACCCATAGAAACGTTGATTTCAGCTATTGATCTAGACAGACCTTTAAGCAGGTCATGCTCAGCCCTAATGCCATACAGGGTGTTTTTTAGGTTTCATAATTTACAACAGTCGTGAAAGCTACACTAATGCGTTTTGTGCAGATGAGTTTACAGCCAAGTGGATCCAATAGGGTTGACAGTGAAAATATAAAATAATATAGCATAATAAGTATGATAAGGTACGAGTGACTTATTGTCCGGATAAGTATGACTATATACTAAAATTTTCGAATTAAATATATAGTTATTGGAAACCAATATATGGTTCTATTTAGAAACTTGCTGGGCGTCCTTTGATAACTACTAATCGGCAAATTTTAGGTCTACTTGAAGCGCGCACGAGGTGAGGCGACACGCTGAAGTTGCCGCTTGTGTTATAGGCGAAAGGGTGACGGTGCAACAACTCGAATGATAAGAGACTAAAAAGCCTCGCTGTTGCTTCGAAGTTCGACGGATTTTTGGGACCCAGAAAAACAAAGCGCGCGCACTAATTGTTTTTACGATTGAATAATTTGGCGTTTTTGGTGACGCTTATTATTCAAATCGAAGTCATACGTTTATTCTAACTGATTAAGTAGTTCAATAAAACTATTTATTTTACATTTTTAGCCATGTTCAACGTTTACCAACTCGCCCAGCTTACTATTCTCCTACTATTTATTTTACTTTTTACGTATAGCGATTATCAGCCCCCTACATGATGGGTGTGCGACTGAACCACACAAACAGCAATAGCGTGACGTTCACGGCTTTCTTTAAAAACAAATTGTTAGAGGAAAAATGTAAAAGTACCCTGCATGATTTCAATAAGTTTGAGGTACACTCGAGTAACAAATTTTTTAAAAACAATTTTGTTTAATTTTTATTTTGGTGTGATGGTAAGGGGATGAACACATTTTAGTCAGGGCAATGATCTTCAGTATCGTACTATCAAAAAGAAGAAAAAAAAACTGTGATAGTGGTTTTCGCGTTGATCCTTGCTGAGTAAATTATGACGATGTATAGAGGAGATGCCCGGCGAGGTCTCAAAGTCGAAGAAATGTTCTCCTCCTAAATGTTTTCTGCCAGATGACGCTGCGCGTGATGTCAGGACGCGAAACGTCATGCTCCGTTCACGTCGCAAAATGCATTTATAGGTCGAACTTTTTTTCTCCTAAAAGACTCGCTGAGGATCCCATGCGGACGGCAGTCATTGGCTTACTGCGTGATCCCCGAAGCAGATAAACGTGAGTGTGCTTTTGGAACATGGATACCCCAATCCTTCCAGTTCAACATGACGCTGGCCAAGTCGTACAGCCAACTGGCCGAACCAGGATCTTCCCAAACCCTGGTAATCACGGGTACTCCGGGCACCCAGGTGGGCGTCTTGAGCGTCGACCAGGCCGTCTATCTGCTCCGGAGAAAGGACCTCTTGACGCGAGAGAAGGTGAGTGCCTTTCAGCCCTTGAAAACTCATCGCGTCTCGAGGGTTTTGACATGTAACCGAGAACCGTCATCGCATTCTGTGGTGCCCTGCCTTTTTAAACAATTTAGTCGAAGATCACGCTGTAGCCTATGAGTAATACTGATCAGAAGAGCAGTTTTGGTTTCACAAGGTGATATTAACATCCGAATGAAAAATCAGGATCCAGAAAGTAAATGGCAGTTTCTTTCGCCCTTTTGCAACTTGGCTTCGCTCTGACGCTGCGCCATGTGGTAGCTCGCACTGTCATACATGGCGCACAAGGACGCTCCGTGGTCAACCGACAACACCGTCCGGAGTTGTCGGTTGACCTTCCTTGTCCGCTTTCTTGTCCCATTTGATTCTATGTTTAATTTCTATGTCTACCTCAACACTGCAACTGTCGTGCTGGCTCGGGAAAAATAAGTGAGGATTAAACAAACTATACCGACTTGACATAACATAAATAACAATCTAATCGGAATTTTTGTTTTTCATATGGGAGACACCTTCAGAGAGGCCAAGAGGCTGTAAATACCGCACCTTGCGATAAATTCCGTGGTCAGAGCACTAGTGAACAAGGTTGCCTGATCGCACTGGATTTTCTGTAAAACCCTACTAGCGCAAATATATCCCAGAGCGCCTTTACAATGTCGGTTGAACTCAATTCTTTCAGGGGAACCGCCTCAGGGAACTTAGTTGCCACGCAAAGCATAGTAAGCACGTACCGGCACCCTGACTTCGTGATAGGGAGAGGCTTGACAACATCTATCACTAGGTGCTCAAAGGGTTCTCAGATCAAAGGGGCTAACTTCAGAGGCACCTTAAACTTCCGTTCGCTGTCCCCACCCTTTGTCACCCATCGCATGCTCGTACCTGATTCTCGGCATCCCGTAAGCACACGGGCCAGTAGATCTCGGACAGGAGCCGTTCTCTTGTCTTCTTGTTGCCCAAGTGGCCTATGTGCCCCGCTTCATGAGAAAGCAGCAGCACGTCCGTCCGATATCTCTCGGGCACCACGAGCTCGTGAAATGTTCAACCGCGCCTGTCTCTATAGTGCCGATGGATTGCTAACGTTTTCCTTGGCCTCGCCCTCCCTGGGAGTCTCTCAGTTCCTGTGAAGACTTAAGTCACCAATTTGCTCACTGATGAGCTTTTTACTTGTTACGGCAACTGGTTTCTGGAGAATTATGGAAGACGAGGGCAGCAGTGCCTCACCTTGCGTGGATACTTCTTTCTGATCGACCCCTTTCGCTGTCATTAGGCACGTCTCCCCACTGACAGAGGTGTTTGCCTCGTCGGGCTGACCTCCGGAACCATCTCCCTTTGCTTCCACCAGCAGCCCATCTGCTGACGGCACATGTTTGGTTGGTCATACGCCAGCTGGGGGGAAAGCTCACGGGCCTTTGACCGTGTCAGCGCCTGAAAAAGCCCCTCCCAATGCTTCAGCACTACTCGCTCAAGATTTTCTTCGTTCGGTCAGAAAATATGTTAGAATAATGTGGAGGCAATCTGCCTGAAACCGCCAGCTCAGTGCGCACTTCTCTGAACGTTCTGGAGGTCCGAACATCTGACACGGGAAGGCACACGCTCCCCTCCTCCATGACAGACCTTATCTAACTACTCTTCCCACTGTACTGGGCCTCTGTTACGTACTCTGGGTGAACCATATCAATAGTCGCCCCCCTGCCACGCAACACCCGGCACGATTTGCCATTCACCGTCAAAGTATTCAGATACGGACGCAGAAGCTCCTCGGTTTCATCACACTGACTCGCACTTGCAATGCCCACTTTGTCTTTTCGAGGCCCTGCAATGATGTGCTCAGTGTCGTGGCAATTAAAACACTTGATCGGCCTCTTTGCCTCAAAGACCTTTATCTTTCTCTGATCCTGGCGTCCTTTGCGCTTTGCACCCTCTTCGACCTTTTATGACGGCTCATACTCGCCAGTCTGCTGGAGAGACTCTTGCCGCTTGTAAATTTGCGCCACTCTGCCGGGTCCCTCTTTTCTGGCGGCTTTGCCGGCCCCTTTTCAATTAGCTGCGGAAAATGTACCAGCCCGCGAGCTTGGTCGCTTTGTGGACGGCGTCTACCCTTGTCTTGTCCTGTATCCACACATGCATGGACTCGGGCAGCACCTTATAAACACTTTCTAGCACGACTGTTTCACGCACCATCTCCCCATGCCCTAACTAGTCAGCCCCCTTCATCCACTTGACTAAGTAGCACCAGACCTCGTATGCGAACTCCAACCACTTGGTCAAATTTCAAAATGTTTTCTCTTGAGCAAGCAGAGTGTAGCAATCCCCCCGGCTGCTTAGCAAGACAGCACGCTCAGTAACCTCGTAGGCCATGTGTCTTGGGCAAAGCTAATTTTTTCCCAGGCCCTCTAGAAATCGACCAGGTACAGTCCTATGTCCTGTCCAGCCTTATAGGCTCGGATCAGCTTCGTCATATCCTGAACATAATATTGACATGCCTCTTGGTCTCACTGATGATGTCTCCTATTTGGGAGACGAAACGCCTGATTAAATTGTTATTTGTGCTATGTCAAGTCGGTGCATTTCGTTTAATTATGATGAACCCTGGCTTGTGGAACATTTTTCAAAAAGAAGTGAGGACCTTGGGTGCTGCTGAATGAAAAAAAGTAGGGGGAATATTGAATATGAATGTACGGACAGTATGACAAGGAACATATGCAGTCTGCTCGATGTTCCACAATACAACATAATGTCACAGCCGAAAACTGGCAAATTCATAGGAGGAATGATCACGGATACTTTTCTATTGGCGAGTGGAGCTACTTTTTACTTTGACAATAAATAAAGGCCATCCATCCAAACTGCATTACAGTTGAGGAACAGCGGGTATCTTGTTCACTGCCTAAAACACGATAGAACTCTCAGCTATTTATTTCTGCGGCTGGAAGACCTACTCGCAACCATGAAGAGTCCCTACCATCTACTTCAGCGGGCAAACTTCTTGCGACTTCATGGGACCGAAATGAATCCCAAGTTCATCTCTGAAAAATTCCAAATGAACTTCGTTTATTTTGCACGTAATACCCTGAATCTCACTTTTTGACTCTTGCTACTTGTGCCTTCGATGACAGAGTGCGTAGTTGAGCAAATGTTTCCCAACTATCACCAACAAAACCGTCGAAGGTATCGCTTCCTGCAATGACACAGCTGCCAGGTGAAGCGGTAGAGATGCATGTCGCAGTCAAGACGTGGAAATTCTAAGCAGTTACAAAATATTTCATCTGATACCGGCTTTCGGGAGCTGCCGAAGCTGCATTAGTCGTCGACTTGCGGAGGATTGCGGAAGCTTGCGGAGGCTTCGGAGGCTGCAGAAGCTGCATTAGGTGTCGTCATGCAAGTGGGACAGGCATACCCAAGACCAGGGATGGGCAAAATACATGCAAATATGTATCGAAATACAAATACAAAATACTTCGTCAAAACTGTATTTAATTACAAATCTAATTACATTTCCAAAAAAGCATTTAAATACAAGATACAAATACAACCAAATGTATTTGGTCTCCTCCAAATACATTTCCAAATACATTCCTCAAAATTTGCGTCAGCGACTTCAGGGCACCTGCAACGGGTTTCTGGGTATCTCATTTTAATTTTGCATCGCACACTCGGGAGTTATTGTGCGGGGCTCTAGTAACGTAATAAAAATATATCACAAAAAATGTAATCAGCCTGGACGCAATAGGTGAAAAAAGCAGGGTATTGAACCGAACCCGAACCGTTAACCGAAAACCGGAAAAAACCGTTATTTTCGCCGAACCGGAGTTGAACCGGAACGAAATAATTTGTTTCGCTCCAGAGCGGAACCGCTATATTTTCCATGCGGTTTTCAGTTCATACGCGAAGTCAGGTCACGTGAAAGGTGCGTGGCGAAAAACACAGTAACCTAAATAATGAACCAAAAATGCAACAGCAAAAACTATTTTCGCGCAAACCGAAGTTGAACCGGATCGAAATAATTCTTTTTTTGTTCCTGGGCAAAACTGATAAATTATTTTTACGGTGTTTCGTTCATGCGGGATCTCAAAAAGCAGAAAAAATAGGTACCGGAAAGCTCTGTAACTTTCCATTATCAGGTTGTTACGTAACGGTCGTCTTCATAATTTATAAAGTTTGTCTCGAGAACTCAAACGAAATGAGCGCAGCAACTATAAATTCCCCGGATTTCTGGTCTTACGTTTTTCTTTATCAAATGCCCACGTTCGTCCCAACCTTTTCTTGGGGACCGGAACTGGTTCATCAAAGAAAATTGATCACTAGAAGATACCCAATTTGTACGTCAGCAAAAGTGACCAGTTAATGAGTCTGTTTGGTGGCAAGACGGTGAGTTGGGGTAGTTGGTTTCTACATCTCAAAATGAACGTAAAAAAGGACAAAGAGAGGTATAGGCAACACCGCCTAGTGTTTCCTATACCTTTCTTTGTCCTTGGTTTTTTTTTTCCAGTGTTTAGTTCGATTTTTGGGTTTTTTGTCTTTCATTTTGTAGGGTTGTGTGCAAATCACCTCAAACGCCTTGATTTATTGTATAACTGATGGGATAATGAAGCGATACAAAGGCCGATGGATATTTTAGAACCTGTACTAGTTGACATACTGTGGCGCGTCTAATCTGCGATTAAAATAACTCAGAGTATTTTATAATCTGACCGAAATTAAAGTCTAGCACAAGGAAGGGAAGGGGGGATTCTATTAACAGTTACAACTACAGAAAACACCAAAACAGCTTCGATCTCCGGTAGCAGAAGCAGCAAGGACCAAGACGTTTTCTCCTCAGAAACAAAAACTTCAAGACGCACAGCTCTTCTGAGCATTGCTTTATTTCCACCCTCAAAATGCGTTCTCGTGTTTATTTATTTTTTATTTTTTAACCAACGGCGGGCGGCCGACGCTCCTCGCGATTTGCGGCTACTCTGTCCAGACTCTCAGGCGCGTTCAGAAGCACGACGACTCTCGTTGCTTATGCTTAGCTTTAACGTATAGTGGACCGCGGCCAATCCTACGAGCCATCCTCAAAATTCAGCGCTATGATCGTACAAAGAGACTTCACGTTCCGCGCGTCGCTGCTCAACTGGTAATATGGGTTCTTAGCACTGGATACGCTCGGCGAGCTGCTAGCGTTCGCTGCAGTCCACCTTAGCGTGAAACTCTGTGCCAGTGTTCTTTCTTTTCTGCGAGGCCTTCAGCTCGGTGGTTCGGCTGGTTCGGGTTGAAACTAGGGTTGAAGAAACCAGTGCTTGATTGTCCAACGCGGTGGATGTCCACGCAGCATATGCTCACCAGGCTACTTAAACTAAGAGGCTTTGCTGGAGGGTCCCTCTAAACATAAGAAAGCTCCAGGTTGACTGAAGGCGTATGGAGGGAAGTTGAAATGCTCGCAGTATCGCTTCGCCTGTCAGAAGTGGCGACGAAGACATTGCAGAAGGAACAGCTCACTGTCGGAGATTTCTAAGGAGCATGGCTGAGATGTTCCATGGACACTTCCAAGATATTGTCGCCGTTAGCAAAGGTCTTGGCCCAGTCAATGAAAAAGAGGGAGCGACAACTTTTTGAGACGGATGTCATCTGTGCAGCAGTGTACATGGATACCCGCTACCGCCTTTCCCTCATTCCTGAGCAAAAGTACCGGGCCACATTGCATTCGACAAAAACTTGGAGGCGAATCACAGCTCTGCAATGCGAGCAAGTTTCTACCCTTTCTTCTGAATTGTGGCGGCTCCAGATGATACGGAAGACGCCCTGGAAGCGCTCCTCAAGAGAGGAGAGGTTGAGGTTGGCGTGCACGTTCGACGTACCAGTAACCCACTTGATATAGCATGCCTCCTGGAAACGCTAGACAAGGGGCCGCGGCTTTTATAGGACGCTAACGTGTTGCAGTTTTGGGCGGGGAGAAGGGAACGCTATTCAGAACTACGCATTGGCTCAAGTAGCCCTGGGAGTGCCTGCGAACAAGGTGAAAATGGAGCGAGCCCTTCATGCACTTAAGTTCATTCTATCGTCACAGAGGTGTCGTCTTTTCCCGGATATGCTTGACGACGTCCTGCTTCTTCGGTCTGCTATCTGACATTGAACTGTGCTTTCACCCACTTCCCGAATGGCCCAGCACTAGCTCGTTCGTTCCACACAGTAATGTGAGCCTTTGCTTTCTATATGTAACACTTTTATAAAACATGCATAGTTTATCTTGTGCTGCCGTCAATTTTTTTTTTTTTTGTAGCATGTGAGTACGAACCGGTCCGAATCGGTTTGAACCTTTATTTTTTTTTTGTAGCATATGAGTACGAACCGGTCCGAATCGGTTTGAACCTTTATTTTTTTACTCCGGAGTTGAACCGGAGCTGAACCGTTTTCCCTGAACCGAAATGAAAACCGGAACGAAAAACATTTCGGTGTGACACCCTGGAAAAAAGTAAAGAGCTTCAAGCAGCTTTTTTTGTCAATTACCTTTTGGTACAGACCAACAAAGAACCGAGACGACCAAGACGCGCAGCACTAGCTAGAGAATTTTTTATTGTTGCAACTCGCATCTGTTACGAAAATCTGGATGACCCGCGGATTTAGAATGGTCCAGACAAAAATATGGATGGAAATCAGGCTGGAAAGCATCACAAGTTGTCACAGGCACTTATTTAGCCAGTCTGCCTCTGAACGTCGATTTCGTCACTATTCTTGCCCTGGACTAGCACCGTAATCACAAAGTCACTAAACGCTTGTGCTTGATTGAGAGACACTGCATTCGGTGCAGAGAGTAGTTTTCTTACTGCTCTGGACAGTGACAATAAATTTGAGAAATGTATTTTCGCCCTCAAAATTGTATTTAATTACAATTGTATCTGAAATACCCTCGTTTTAGTATTTAAATACACACGTCAAATACATTACCCAATTTGTAATTAAATACAAATGCAAAATACACAAAGTATTTAAAATACGTATTTCAAATACTTGTATTTGAAATACTGCCCATCTCTGCCCAAGACAAGAGTATAAAAAGTGCTGTTGAGACTGTGGCCTTCCCACGATTTACAACAGAATCTTCAAATTAGGGACTAAAATGTTGCCCATTTGCATATTCAGATCATTCGACTTACACACATCATGTCCTGTGCACGTAACCATCTGTGACAGGTGCGGGACACGTGGTTATTTGGCATTCGTATGCAGAAAATCAACTTGGTGAAAACTACAACTTTCAGCAATGCCAAAGTGTTGACGAACATTCGGGAATTCGTTTTAAATCTTGTACTCTGAGGTGATTATGCGTCGCAGACGTTGAAGTCAAACTGCATGGGTATAAAGATTCACCAGTACATATGAATCATATATGTTGAGTGGAACGCACATATTGGCCCATCAAGCTAGAACATTCCATCCAGGAGCTTAGGAACGACTCCAATCATCAGAGTGCACGCTCTATTTAGAGCTGAATCATTCTTTGGTAGAAGGCATACCTAAGAATGTTTTATGTTACATCAGGCAAACATCTGGCGACGTTTTTATTGACTTGCAAACAATGATGGAGATCTGAAAGCATACCCGTCGTCAGCAATTTCCTGCGTTCTACAAAATACTCAACATTCTTAAGAATTGTTTTTCTCAAATCTCTGAAGAATGAATGAGGTACGTAAAAGACTTGATTCACAAAGCCAAGAGACGACCTCGGTTACAGAGGTTCTACGCTGTCTTCTACAGACATGAGAGGACAATATTTATGTTGCAGAAAAAATGGACGGCAGGCATGCTCCAGAGAATAGATGCATTAGGGTAGGTTTCCTGAATTATCATTAAGTTGAAAAATTATGTCAAACCGCCTTGCCCAAATCCAAGCGTTGTTAGTTAGAAGAAGACAGGGGGAATCGCACTTTGTGCATATTTAGGAAAACCAAATCAAGCAATTATCTTAATGGCCATACACTTCAAAGCCCGGAGCAAATCCCCCCCCCCCCCCCCTAAAAAGAATTACAGTTTCTCCAATTCTTTTACGGTTTCTTTAAATTACCCGAGACGGGGGTGAGAAAACTATGAAGCATCAAAACGTGGAAGAGAAAGGCGAAGTGATAGAAAGACAACGTCTCGAACACAGCTAAAACGTGTATTCGGTTCTCTCTTTTATATACCCCCCCCTCCCAAGGTCGCCAGCCCTCGCACACACACCCTCCGCTCTCCAAGGACACAAACTTCCTTTTTAAAACTTAAACCACGGACACGCCCACAGAAAGCAAACAAACAAAAAACACATATTTTAAGGCGACACACCTATTTTCCAAACGGGTACTTTACAAAGGGACGCACACAAGACATCAACTTGCTGGAACCTGAACCAGAATTAGACTCAGAAACGCGGTCACCACTATCGCTAGCCTTCGTCTCACCCTTTGAAACAAAACCACAAAAATCAAAATTGTTTTTTATTGTTTATTTGGAGATATATGTTTGTTCTTTCTCTCTCTTGTTCCCCTTCTCCAGGGATTATTTTCGTCATTCTCGTCCAGCTCGCTTGTACTTTTGCATTTAATTGCACTATAATTATAACCTTAAATTGCAAGCTTCGCCCTTGTTGGGGTTAGACTGGTGGGAGCTGATAAAACCCGTTTGCTCTACCGACGTCTAACCTCTGTTAAGCTCAGTTGGTAGAGCGCTCTACCTGTAATGGAGATGTCCCGGGTTCGATACCGGACCAGGCGGATTTTTGGGTCGCTCACTAGTCACCTAGCCGTGTTTAGAGATTTGTGTTTGCCCTTCGTCCCTCGTGTTCCCCTTCTCCAGAGATTATTTTCGTCACAAAGTCACAGGAAGGCTTTGGATGCGTCACCTAGCTGCAGTGACGCCTGGCATATACAATTGCCCATCGTTTTTATTCGCAATGTCTCTCTTACTACACCTTTCACGTATTTCAATTCCTCGTGTTAGACTTCCGTTTCTGACAGGTGAATTATACAATCATTGCACTGCTGAGCATGTATCGCCGTTTTTGAGCTCGGAGCTTTGACTTTGACGTTAAGCTTGTGCTCTGTGATTTGCCGTTGAGACATCTGGAGGTTTGATCCACTTATTTGAATCCACACACCAGAGGGAGTTCATACACATTCCCATTGAACACACATTTCCTTATAAGCTTTTTGGCACCATATCTTTTCTGTAAGAAAGGGGGTGAGGTTACTTAACTTGAAATCCGTCCGAAACACAACGTCGGCTTCAAACTTCTTCGCACATGCCTTTACATTGTGCGATATCTTGTGAAAATAGGGCATAACTGCGCACACTTTTTAGGTCTTTCATTCGCTCCCACTCCTTCTCTTGACATTAGACTCACTTGCCTGCTCATGTAGCCTTTTTTGTACCCCGCGTTACATAGTCTTTCAAAATGCCCTTTCACTGAGGTTGCTAGATAATGGATGCAAGACGTGTTCAATGCGTTGTTGATCAGTGACCTTACAACTCCTGCTTTCACAGTTTTCGAATGACAAGCTGTTCTTAGAAGAACAAGTTTCGGATTGTTTTCCTCCTACTCCCGACACAAACCTTCCCCTACATAAATTTGTAAGTCCGAAAATTGCAACCCATCTTTCTCCGGTTTCTCCAAATGGAAACGCAGTTCAGGAGCTAACTTTCTTAGCAAACTTTCCGGTATTTTCGCCACTCCATTCTGAAACGAACGCACTACAATGTCATCGACATACCGCTTTAGCACATAGCTCTCCGAATGTATTCCTTTCAGACCATTAACCACGGCAGAGTCCAACGAATTCAAATAGATCTCCACCAGTATCAGTGCCATAGTCCGCAATCGTAGCATGGCCAGAAATTTGTGACAAGCTGTTCTAGTTCACTTATTTACCGACACGTGGCGTATTCACCTTTAACTTTTACGTCGTGTGCAAATTCCCGCCAAACCGAAATGCGTTCCGCGTGCAATGAATAAAATTGTGAAAAATAGAAAATAGAGCTACGTTATCAGAGCTTCTCAAACAGTACTACAGAAAGGGGGAAGATCAATTGATGGACAGCACAAAGAACACGCAGAGAGCGTGCTGACGCGGCAGTAAAACCCGCGCCAGTGTTGGTGGTTAATTCGACGAGACGGGTTGTTTGTGTGTGTCAGTGTGTGCGTGCGTCCGTGCGTGCGTCCGTGCGTGCGCGTGTGCGTGTGAACGCGCGCGCGTGTGTGTGTGCGTGTGGTGGGAGAGAGTGTAAAAGCAGCCTGTGAGCGCATTTTGAGGCAAACAAACGCAAGACGGGCGGAAAGAGCGGACGAGCACGCCGTATCAACGCCTCCCGGTTGCAAGAAGTCGATAACACTATTATTCCGCGTTTTCATATCTAGCGATATGGAAGCAAAAAAGTCGGATCTGCGGAAGAATTCCGAACAAGTATTCGAAAAAACTACCCGACAATACATATGCGATATTTTTGGAAAGTTGTTTGCAGATTGGCGTGTGTCGAGTAAACTACAACAAAAAGGATCCATATTTTGTGTTGCCTAAATTAGGCTTTCATGAACTCCACAACCATCGTATCGCTACACTGCCTCCGCTGAAGTCATCAGGAGCGAAATATTCTCTTTGGTATGACCACTCGCTGTGCTGATGTCTGGCTTCCTTTTTCTTGGGATTTTTCTTGAAATTGGTAAAACTGAAAAACTCCGAACTGAAATTTTTGAATTAAATGAAACCCCAGGTTAACTGGAAAAATTGCTCTATTTCCGTTGACCCCGAAAACAAACCGTCCTTTTCCGCGAGGCTGCTTCCTTCTGCTGCAATTATTGTTTCTGCATGGGCCACTTAGTGATAACTGGCGCGAATAGCATTGTGTGTTGTAAAAACGCGATAGATGTGCAATAGCTTTTACGACGTAAGCCCTGATAAACCCTGATTTCTGGTCGACACCAGAAATAGATACCGAAAACAGAGAACTTTGAAAAAATGAACACCCAAAGACACCCTTAAATTTAAAAAAAGAATACACAAAAATACGGAACCCTACCTATAAGTTATAACGAAATCTAAAAGCTGCACCAACATCTACGAGATCCAGCTTATAATTAGGATTCTGCGTTTTCGGAGTTTATTTCTGCTTAAAATCGCGGAGTGTTGTTTAGTGCTTATTTTTTACCATAAATTCGGAGTTCTTTGGAGCTTTCTTTCATCGTACAGAGTTTTTCGGCTTTTTCGGTGAAGTGAACGAAAGGTTGAAAACAGCAGTTTGTGAATTTTGTAAAAGTATCCTTTTCAATGAGAAACGTGTTCGACGATTCCCCTTTTTTAAAATAGAAGCTAAACGGAAGTTCTTTGTGATCATACAAACGAAAGTTGATACTGCGAGGGCCTGAAAAAGGCCTGCAGTTTTTCAAATAAATAAATAAATATTAGATATAGAGAAGTAGAGCAAAACTTGTTCGAAGATCCCTGGAAAATATTAAGACCAGTAGGATTCATAGCAGTTGGCGGTCCTGAAAAATCTGAGTTTTTTGGGTAAATATAAATATTAAAATATTTTACCGGAAGTATTTTTTCGATTTTATCGAATTTGTCCGAAAACACAGAAGCATACTTATAGTACTCATGTCCGCCCCAGAAACCGGAATACGCCTAATATATTTAGAAGCCTTTATTAAGTAAATGGAGGAAGGATCTCCACGGTGACGATAAAAATAAAAAGCCGGTTTAATTATGCGAACTGTGTTAAAATAGAAGGAAATAATGAATTATTTATTTTGGAGGTATCGTTGAACTGTACCCGACCGTCATCTCGATCCTTTCAGTGCGAGCGCTCTCTCCTTCCTCTTTCTTACTTTCTTCCGTGTCTATTTAGTCTCCGGAAGCTTGCACCTTCTTTTTCTTAGTCTTCAATACTTAATGATATCACCAAACGTACAGAATTACGCATTCAGAACCCGTCTAAAACTGTACCGCGCTATTCATATAGTCTCATTCTCGATTTATTAGCGTGTCAGATCTTAGGCAATGTAAGTTCATTCATCCTCTCCAGACTCGTCGACTAATCTCGCTCTTTTGCTTACTTCATCGGTTCCTTCAAAACTTCGGTCAGTCCAGTTCACCTCTTTTGGAACCACTGCCAAGCGGGGCAATGCCAGCTCCAACGGCAAGGCTAAGTCCGTCCTGATATTTTTTATAGCGTTGCTCCCCCCCACTTTCTCTCTGTCTGTCTCTCTCTCTCTCTGCCTCTCTTTCTTTCTATTTTATTAAGAACCACCGGATTCTTTTCGTAAAAAGCAGCGAAAGCTTCCAGCGAATATTTCGTTCAGCATCCATCCTTTTAAAACCTCAGCACTTCCTCGTGCCATCCAGAACTCAAACGATCTTTCCGACAATAATTGACACCATATCAGATCGCAAAAAGTTGCGCGGTGCACTGGTTAACAGTTTCTTTCCACCAGGCTGGCACTCAACAAACTGAGTTTTTTCTTCTGTTGTTGAGCTATTGTAACCCTTACATTGTGTTCTTGCTCCCAAGGGCTTACTTATCAAAGCACGTTTATTCCGATTATCACAAAACGTTCGTCTGCCGTCGAAGGAATATTCTAAACTGTATCTTTGTTTTTTGTATGTCACTATTGGGCTTATTCACATGTCATCACTTTTTACATTAGTGCTACATACCTCTTCCGCGGCAGACGTTTTCAGCGCTCAAGAATAAATAAAGTTGTGGCTACGCTTTCCATGAGAAAGTCAGGAAATGCATGAAATGCATTTGTTTATTGTTCATTTTTGTTTATTTATTACCTACAGTTCGCCCTTGGGGCATTATTATTTTTGTTTATTTATTACCTACAGTTCGCCTTGGGGTATTTATATTTAAATAGCGGGGAGAAGTTCGCACAAATATGTGGCCGAGGACTCGAGATTGCCTTTTCGAGTAACCAGACACTTCGTTTGTTTTGACGTTCGCTCGCTATGTAATACCTCACCTCAGCTTTCAGGCCCACGTGACAAACTCCCACAATTCAGCTCAAAACGGCGTTATGACCATATCAGGAGTTCTTAGTACTTATCAGAAATTTGCACACGCCACCACGTTTTTGGAGCATGACAAAAGAGCAGTAGTGAGGACTGCTGCACCAAGATTGTGAAGATTATTCACATTTCAAGAAACAGGCTGCTGCGCATGTGCGTTGTATATAATCAAAAACACGTACGTGTGGAAAAATACAAATGTTGTTCTGTCAACAACATGAATGATATTGCCTTTTTCACTTCCGCATAATTCCAGCGTAACTTTCTGATACTCCTATCAGAAAGGTAGTTCCAAAAGTGCAATGCAACGCCGTTCTTATTCTAATGCGTGAGTACTACTCCGCTGACACAGCGGCCACCGAGTGAGATTGGTTCCTGCTAGTAAGAAGAGGAAATCGGAGGATTTAGGAACGACTTTATAACTCCACAGTAAATTCAGCTGAAACGAGCGGAACTCCCGAATCTTTGATTTTGTCCAAACGCCGAGGTCTAGTATAAAAACTAATTCGAGTAAATATGCGATATATTCCTGAAGTATGCAATTCTTTGGTCCTATTCCGTTAATTGCTTTAAACAGACACAGTCGTTAAAATTTGATCATATAGCATGACCTCACTACAATGATTAGAGCCTGTGTTCCTCAAGGCCTTCAAATACTCTAACAAAAACGTCGTGAGCTTATGTTAATGTCTGCCCTCACACATCATAAAGTTAAAAAAACCTTTCTCAGTTTTCACGTCGGTCGGTCTGTCGAGGGGGTGGTGGTTGCAACCACATAAGATATCGCACCTTCGGTGGTCGCACGGACACGTGATCATGATCATAAGGGATCACCTGTCCATCGTCACTGAGGTCACGTGACCATAGTCCGTGGGGTCCCGTCCACCACGTGACCACATAAGAAATAGCGCACCTTTGATGGCCACACATGGTCGCGTGACTGAGTCGGAAGCAACCTGACAATACTGATAATAGCGCACTTTTGCTGGCCACATGTTCATGCGTAAGCGTCGTTTGTTTGTGGGTGGGGGTCACGGGACCATGGCCCATCGGTTTTCGTCCACCACGTAGCCACACTAGAAATAACGAACCTGCTGGTCGCACGGTCAAGTGCCCATGATCCGTGGGGTCACGCGTGACCGTCGACCACTACGTGATCCCCCCGCAGTACCCTTCCGGAGCATCTTCAGAATTCCAAAAAAGCACTCACGGAAGAAGCCATATAAAGGACCTCACGGAAGTCGACAAAGGTTCATGGAGGTTCCATAACAGTTCCAGACCCCTTTAACGAAGAAGCGTTTACGCCATAAAAGACGGTGCAAAATGCTGCGAGTTCCATGAGAATCTCCTACACGATTTGGTTTATAATTTCTTATTATAGCTATATCTAATTTATCTCTTCAATGAACCGCAGCAAACGTTACGATTCATCCCAGCCAACCCAGCCCGGTGAGCGTGCCACATGACTTTACATTTTTCGCACTGCTGCGCAATACCGTCTGATCACGTGGCGCACTCTCTGTGTTGGTTTGGTTCCGGGGTTCGTGAAGTACCTTTCTGTTCATTTGTGACTGAGACAGAGTAATACCCGTTTCTTTCTCAATGCTCTTTATTCCAGGGCTAACATAATTTTCTACAGCAGTACGCTTCCGGCCACCGTTTTAGTGAACAAAGACTGAGGGTCTGGCTACTTTGTTAGGAAAGGGGAGATCAAAGTTAGTGTTAAAGAAAAAACATAGCTTAGCTTATCACTTCGCGTCCGCATACACGATGCACGCACGCGCGCACGTTGCGCTTTTAGAATTGCTTTGAAGGCTCGTTGGGCGTTGTCGTGTTGTCCATGGGCCAAGCAGTTTGGCGAGTCTGAAAGGTTTCAGTGTTCATCCGCTCAGATGTTTCTATGATATCTCCTCGAACCTTGGTCTCTCTATACTCAAGTGGTAGACGACGCGAAATATATAATTTTCATCCCTCTACTACATGCTGGTATCATGACAAATACTTGAAAATAACTCTATTTTGAAAAAAAAAAAAAAAACACTTCAAAGTGGACCTGGTTTTTCAGTACTGACGGCTTCGCCCTACTTTTCAAATTTGAGCACACGCGCCTTCACAGGGAACTTTTGGAGCACGGCTCATGCACCCATTCTGGGCGCAATATATAATTTTCATCCCTCTACTACATGCTAGGGCCATGGCAAATACTTGGAAATAAATCTGTCTTGAGAAAAACCGCTCCGAAGTGGACCTGGTTTTTCCGTTTCGACGATTTCGTCCCATTTTTAAAGTTTGAGCACCCGCGCCTTCACAGGGAACTTTTGGAGCACGGCTCATGCACCCATTCTGGGCGAAATATATAATTTTCATCCCTCTACTACATGCTAGTGCCATGGAAAATACTTGGAAATAAATCTGTCTTGAGAAAAACCGCTCCGAAGTGGACCTGGTTTTTCCGTTTCGACGGTTTCGTCCCATTTTTAAAGTTTGAGCACCCGCGCCTTCACAGGGAACTTTTGGAGCACGGCTCATGCACCCATTCTGGGCGAAATATATAATTTTCATCCCTCTACTACATGCTAGTGCCATGGCAAATACTTGGAAATAAATCTGTCTTGAGAAAAATCGCTCCGAAGTGGACCTGGTTTTTCCGTTTCGACGGTTTCGTCCCATTTTTAAAGTTTGAGCACCCGCGCCTTCACAGGGAACTTTTGGAGCACGGCTCATGCACCCATTCTGGGCGAAATATATAATTTTCATCCCTCTACTACATGCTAGTGCCATGGCAAATACTTGGAAATAAATCTGTCATGAGAAAAACCGCTCCGAAGTGGACCTGGTTTTTCCGTTTCGACGGTTTCGTCCCATTTTTAAAGTTTGAGCACCCGCGCCTTCACATGGAACTTTTGGAGCACGGCTCATGCACTCATTCTGGGCGAAACATATAAATTTCATCCCTCTACTACATGCTAGTGCCATGGCAAATACTTGGAAATAAATCTGTCTTGAGCAAAACCGCTCCGAAGTGGACCTGGTTTTTCCGTTTCGACGGTTTCGTCCCATTTTTAAAGTTTGAGCACCCGCGCCTTCACAGGGAACTTTTGGAGCACGGCTCATGCACCCATTCTGGGCGAAATATATAATTTTCATCCCTCTACTACATGCTAGTGCCATGGCAAATACTTGGAAATAAATCTGTCTTGAGAAAAACCGCTCCGAAGTGGACCTGGTTTTTCTGTTTCGACGGTTTCGTCCCATTTTTAAAGTTTGAGCACCCGCGCCTTCACATGGAACTTTTGGAGCACGGCTCATGCACCCATTCTGGGCGAAATATATAATTTTCATCCCTCTACTACATGCTAGTGCCATGGCAAATACTTGGAAATAAATCTGTCTTGAGAAAAACCGCTTCAAACTAGACCTGGTTTTTCCGTTTTGACGGCTTCGTCCAACTTTTCAAATTTGGGCCTCCGCTCATCCACAAGGAACTTGTTTAGAACATTCGGGTCTTTAATTGGGAAAAATGATAAAATTTAAGTCCATCAAATCAATCATGGTACAACTGAATATCCTTGAAAATAAACCTCCTCGATGGGAAAGGCGGTCGAGCGAGGACGTTACGTAGTTCTCATTTTCCAATGTTCTCCTCGCTGGATCGACCGACATGTTTTTTACTTGATATTTTGAATTTATGTGCTTGACGTGTCATGAAGAGACCATCAAGTACAGTCAGCTTCCTTGCCAAATAATCACTCAATATTCCCACTTTATTCGCCCTAAATGTAGCTTCGCCAAGGTCAATAATTTCTTAATGATTAATAACAATATTTCTACACCTTTTCTTAGCCATGATAAAATTTCTAAATGAAAAAAACAAATAGTTGCTTTCTTTGTTTGGTAGTTTAGTGATCCCAGCAGCAGAATGCAGGAAACGATTCTGAACAGCTGGCTGATCGATTATGCGCCTGGTTCGACAAACTGGTCTCAGGAACCCGAGCAAATAAGTTTGAGAGAAGACAGAGCGTACACTACGCTTCCTGGATGTTTTTGCCTTGTCGCAGTTATATGGCAAATCTCGTATCTTTCTGTATTTTTAAATTAGGGAGGTTTGAAAATCACTTTGTGTGGTACGTTTGGGAGAGGTGCCCCAGAAGGATGTTTTTTCTACGCATTACAAAATATCATACAAATCACGAAACTTTGTCATATGATTGGGGGAGGGTTGTATTTATAATATAAAATTAAAATTTATTTCACTCACCTAATAATATATTTTAAAAACCGATCAAACCTGATACCACACATAGTGGCTATGCATCAAATAATTTACTCGAATGAGGAACCTGCAGTTTATGCGCTGTAATTTTGACTTTTTTGCGGAAGGATTGGATTGTGTCAGAGATTGGACGGGTAGCATGGCAAATCTGAAAAAATGTGATGTTGAGCAAATATTGCCGTATTTCTATATTTAATACATTGCTTCTATGGGAGCGTTGCCATAATCCGCCAAGAGATGGCGCTAGCATGCGATGGGGAAGTGAACTAGGGGAAGGCTCCGAAATAATTATTATGGGAGACATGAATGCCCATATTGAGGGTCTGGATGGGTATACGGACTCAACTGGAAGCATATTACTAGAACTGGTGGAAAAACATGACTTAGTTTTATGTAATACCAGTCAGAAGTGTGACGGGCACATAACTTGGGAAACTGGCAATCTGCATTCAACTATAGATTACGTACTCATGTCACACAAAATATATGGTAAGTTACAAGTAATGAAAATAGATGAAGAAGGTTCCAAAAGTCTTGGTAGTGATCACAAACGTATTAAGCTGAATTTTGCCAGAGAAGTAAATGCTGAAACTAGACAACATAATTCAAAGCAAACTTTCTGCAGCGACAAAGAGTTGGAAATAGTTGTTGAAAGAATAGAGGCAGCAGTTTCAGGGCAACGGCATACAGATTGGACTTATGAGAGCCTAACTAGGCTTTTTGCTCAAGAACTAGACAAAGTTAAGAGTAAACGAAAGGGGAAGCAAGGACATAGACCAAAAAGCTGGTGGGACAAAGAAGTGAAGCAAGCGATACAAAAACGTCAGGAAGCCTCTAGAGAACACAGGTATTCCAAGCGTAGTGGGGAGTCCGAAACGGAAGTAAAAAGAAAATGGGACAATTTTATAACATGTCGCCGAGAGGCATCCAGTTTGATCAATGCGAAAATTCAGAGAAAGGGTGAGGAATGGATGAGTAATGTAAGTAAGAAAGATAGAAACGCTGCCAAGAAGTTTTGGGAGCACTTGAACTCACTCGGTGAAACGACGCAAGCTAGACAGAGGTTCATACTCTCGCATCAGGGAGATCAATTAGAGGGAGATGATGCGATACAATATATAGGAGCAGTGATGGAGGAGAAATTTCGGGAACGGTTACAGGTGGAAGATAGGAGAACCGAAGGAAGTAGCAGTCCAGTTTGTGACATCGCGGATTTTGGACAAAGAGAATGGGAAAAGGCGGAACGAAGAGTCCCTAGTGGCACGTCGACAGGCACAGATGGTATCCCTATCAAGCTGGTGAAGAATTTGGGTCCTAAATCTAAGGCAAAACTAAGGGAGGTAGTGAGTACCATGATAACAAAAGGAAATATTCCAGATGAATGGAGGCTTAGTAGGATGAGTATGATATATAAGGGAAAGGGAGATAAGTCTGATATTAGGAATTATCGTCCTATAACCGTGACACCGGTTATTTACAGGTTGGTAATGCAGATTATAAAGAACAGACTGGAGGAATGGGTAGATTGCGAGGGCATACTGGGCGAATTACAGAACGGGTTTCGAAAACAAAGAAGGTTGGAGGACAATTTATTTTCTCTAACACAGTGTATAGAAATAGCGCAAAAAGAAAACAGACAGCTCTGGCTGGCATTTTTGGATATCAAGGGTGCCTATGACAATGTGAACCAAAGAAACCTGTGGGACATAATGGAGAACTTAAACCTAGATGAAGGACTAACAGCACTATTAAGGAACATTTACAAAGATAACAAGGTGATTATAACATGGGAAGGAAAGGCGACAGGGAAAATAGAGATAAGACGAGGCCTTAGGCAGGGGTGCCCATTATCGCCTTTGCTGTTTATGTTGTATCTGAGAGGATTGGAGGATAGACTAGAGAAGAGTGGGCTTGGGTTCAACCTTTCTTACAGTAAGCTAGGCCAAAAAATTCAGCAATCCTTACCGGGATTGATGTATGCGGATGATATTGTACTAATGGCTAACAACAGGACAGAGTTGCAGGAATTAATGAGCATCTGTGGTAGGGAAGGAGAGGAATTAGGTTTAGAATTCAGTAGCGAAAAATCGGCAGTCATGATTTTTAACGAGGATGAAGTTGAGAGGCTGAAGATACAGAATATTACAGTTGAGAGAGCTAGTAAATACAAGTATCTAGGAGTATGGATATGTGATGGTGCAGAATATCTCAGAGACCATGAAAAGTATATAATAGGTAAGGGCAACAGAAATGCAGCTGTAATGAAAAATAGAGCACTTTGGAATTACAACAGGTATGAGGTGGTGAGAGAGATTTGGAAAGGGGTCATGGTGCCTGGCTTGACTTTTGGAAACGCAGTGCTATGCATGAAATCCGAAGTGCATGCGAGACTAGAAATAAAACAGCGCGGAGTAGGTAGACTGGCTTTGGGGGCACATTGCAAAACGCCAAACCAGGGAGTACAAGGAGACATGGGATGGGCATCATTTGAGAGCAGGGAAGCGGTGAGCAAGGTAGAATTTGAGGATAGGTTGAGGCAAATGGACGGGGAGCAATGGGCACGAAAGGTTTTCAGCTATTTATACATGAGGAGTGTAGACACAAAGTGGAGACAGCGCACTAGGAAATTAAGAGGAAAGTTTTTGGGCTATAGCGAAGATACGGAAGAGCAAGTCTCAGTTAAGAAGAAAGTTAAGGCCACAGAAAGAGATTGGTGGCTAGAGGGAATGCAGAGAAAGACGGCTCTGGAAAGCTATAGATTAAACAAAAGAGTTATTGCCAAAGAAAGCATTTATGACAATTCTAGGGGAAGCTCATTGCTGTTTGAGGCAAGAACGGGTGTTCTGCGAACCAGAACATACAGAGTGAAGTACCAGGAAATTGATACAGTGTGCACTGCTTGTGGAGAGGAGGACGAGACGGCTGAGCACTTGATACTCTACTGTAAAGGGCTTCACCCTATGCCTACCGAAGACAACATAGATTTAATAAAGTCATTGGGTTTTAGAGACAGCGAAGGGAGAGTGGATTTCAAGACTGTAGAGATTACCAAGCAAAGATTAAGTGAATGGTGGCAGAAATCGAGAGAAAACTAGGTATTTTCTTATCCACTGATGGCAAGGGGGTTTCATAGCCTCACTTTCTTTGCACTGCGGAGTGAATATAGATTTCACATTTAAATATTCTAAGCTTAAATGGTAAAACAAAATGGCTAGGTGGCGTAAGCTACCGCCCGATCCAAAGGGCTCAGCCGTATTCATCCATCCATCCATCCAACAGATTTCTGGGGATGAATACAGATAAATATCCAAAATTGTCAAAAAAAAAACTGTCTACAGAGATGCCCGATCCTGACTGAAACTTCACTAAGTTGAGTTCTAGTGCCTTTCACTACCTTCATTAGTCTTTTACTCCCCAACAAATAATATAAATCCTTGAAATCCATCGATAAAACCGAGCATTGCTCGCCATGGTGGACGACCAAGATGCCAATCAATTCGTTCGTGTTTTTTTAGTGACAGGGAATTTTCGAGACTAATGAACTCTAACCCTTCT
This sequence comes from Ixodes scapularis, assembly GCF_016920785.2. Classification (NCBI taxonomy): domain Eukaryota; kingdom Metazoa; phylum Arthropoda; class Arachnida; order Ixodida; family Ixodidae; genus Ixodes; species Ixodes scapularis. The sequence continues at coordinate 99,392 of NW_024610198.1, read as the reverse complement.
TGAAGATTCTTGGACTCCACTTTTTACCACGTTTCATTCTTATTAACGACCGCTCGAAACGAAAGCTCCGGCTTATGATCTTTAAGGAAGAACTTTAAGCTTAATGTTGAGAGCCTTGAACCCATCATTCGGTTGGCCATACCCTCGAAATCCTCCTTTTTCAGGACCCCACAAATAATTTTCCTTAACTTCTCAACGTCTTCTCCCGGTTCACAGAAGACAGAACCCAAAGCTTGTGGAATTTGACTTGCCTTACTGCACCACGAGGTCGATCCCACTCCGTAGCTCGATGTTGAGGACTGCTACGGCCGGGTCCGTCCGGAGGCTGCCGTGGACTCCGAGGAGAGGATTCACTCCAAACACAAAGATACTGAAGAAGCGGGTTTATTTGGCTGCTGTGCCACCACGCTGTGCCCGTCGGCAAAACTAATAAAAGAAAAGAACGGAAAAAGGGTCGGCGCTGTCGCATTAGACAGATTCACCTGGAGGGGGCCCACGCTGCCGCATTAGGCAGATTCGTGGAATGGGGAAAGCTCCAAAAAGAACGAGGCTCCGTGGCCCAGAGCCTTCCCCGGACGAGAGCCCGGGCCGCCGTTCGCGGCCGCTTATCTAGCCAGCGGAAAGTGGACGCGCCCGGGGTAGGTAGTGTGGCTTATCCCGCAGATGGGCCGCGTCCACAATCATTTCCGAAGGGTGCGCCGGAGGCACTTTCACCCAAAAGGGCGAGGGTAGACACGCCCTCTTCGAGGAATGCGGCCTTACCCCCGTATCCGGGATGACGTCGCCATAACGCTCCCACGGCCTGCTTGTGCTAGGCCTAGATAGGGAGACGGGAAACACGTGTTTCCCACAAGCTTCTTTTGCCTTATTCTCATAAACTGAGCTGGGTAATACCGGAAACTTTCCACTCTTGTCTGCACTAATTCCAACGACTTACTTTTCAATTGTTATTTTGGCGCTTTTATCTGCCCGAAGGTAATCCCTGCCAATAACTCGTTCCAGCCGTTCAATCGCCTGATCCTTGAAGGCTGCTTTTTCTTCAAGTCCGACCATTCTCGCTACCGACTGAATTGACGAAAAGACATCAAGCCTAGACGGTTTCACATTTACACAAAAATATTGGCCCCCTCCCGAATAATACTTCAGTTTTCCGGGACACTGATGCTTCATAATGATTGACAAGATTACGGAACGACACGCTCCGACGGTCATTTACATGCGTTCGATCAGTGAGTCCTCGACTGTCCAGCCAATTGTGAGTTCCATGCAACACATAACCAAGCCCTATGCCGTGAGCATTCTGCCGCTTGATGCTGTCTAAAACCTGGCTCCGCCTTGCACTCCAAAGCCGGTTGAAGTGGGCCCTCCTGACGTTGCCCCAGTGCTGAAAGTCCTCGTGGCGTAGAAAATCCGTCCCGAGGAGTAGAGTCCATAGTCAGTCACTTGCGTTGCGGATCTCCAGACTCCTTTGAGACGCACTGCCGCTTACGTTCTGTAGATCTTCTTTTGGGTGGTACAGGGAGTTTCCGGTGACGATAGATGACAGAAGAGCTCAGGGTCGACGAATTGCTTCCGTAAGCAAATGCCAAAAACGCTAACTTTGGGTTCGTCGGCGGCACCGATACTGGCAGATATCTATTTGGATTCGTTGGTTCTTCCGGGGTTAATGGTCTGAAAGGAATGCCCTTGGAGAGCTATGTGGTAAAGCGGCATGCCGATGACATTGTAGTGTGTTCGTTTCAGAACGGAGTAGCGGAAATGGTGGAAGGTCTGCTAAGAAAGCCAGCTCTTGAATTGCGTTTTACTATGGAGCAACCGAGAAAGATGGATTGCAATGTTCAGACTTACGGATTCATGTAGGGGAAGTTTTGTGTTGAAGCACGGAAAAAAGAATCCGAAACCTTTTTATTCAAGAACAAGGTGTCATGCGAAAACTGTGAAAGCAGGAGTTGTAAGGTCACTGATCAACAACACATTGAACAGGCCTTGCATCCATTATCTATAGCAACCTCAGTGAAAGGGTAGTTTGAAGGACTATGTAGCGCGGGGTAAAAAGGAAGCCTCTGACCTTAGAGAGCGGAAGCTGTGTATGCGGCGGCTGGCGACGTTGGGAGTGGGGATATATAAAAGAGAGAACTGAATAAACCTTTTAGCTGTGTTCGAGACGTTGTCTTCTTATTCGTTTGGGCTTTCTCTTCCACGTTTTGAAGCTTCAAAGTACACCAGCTCGCCTGCGCTCTCTCTCTCTCTCTGTTGTCTAGTTCTTCCAAGATGGACCATCATATGAAGCTGGAAGAGGTTAGCAGAATCCTTACACCGTTTATCAGCTTCTTGCACCTGACATAACTTCCAGTTATTCTCGACATCGACACCAGCATTGTCGCCTGCCATGAATGCCTTGGCGCCATGTTAGAGTCATTCGGCGTCTTACTGCGGTAGCAGTAGTGCCGTAGAGTCCTGTCGTTTGCGTCGGTCGCGTTTGATGACGAAACAGATTTGTGGCGAGCAACCGATGTAACACGGGTCAGAATAGGCGTGACTTTTGTTTAACATCCTCGAGCGGCACTTGAATGGGTGCGTGGGGTGCCGTCGCTCTGAACTTGAACGCCTCGCAAGAATGCCGTCGGGCGGCAATTAAACGCGTCCTCTTCTATTAATTTGCCGTGACTGAAGTGCAGTCGACAAACCCTTATTTGGTACGAAGTTTGTTGGTTGAGACTCTGCCAGCGTATCTATCAGAGCCATTCGGGATGCCGGCGAACCGATTGTTCGAGCGCCGCCTCTCACTGACTCCTAATGATTGATAGCATTAAGAAAAAAGGCAATACTCCTGACCGCATCTCCATTTTGTCGCCGACGTTTGCATCTGGAACAAATAATTATAGCGCATCTGACCATTTTAAACCTTCCGTCAGCGGACAAACTACAACGCGAACGGGGTGCCGAAGCACACAAAACATTGCGCAACAATGACGAAGTCCCTTATCATGAATTTCGACGTGTAGCGGGGAGCTTCCCGAACCGGAAGTAGTGTTGCATTATGGTATAGTGCAAGAATTATAGAATGTACGACAGAATGTTCCAGTATGAAGAGATTCGCTCTGGCGTAGCTTCAGCTGCAGCTGCCCTTTGGATGTCAACCGTGGTGGAGGGATTCTACGAAAAATATCACTACTTTAATGTGTACGACACTACCTTGATGTTTATGACATTTCTTTGACATACGAATTTCGACCATTGCGAGACTGGCTACTGTGTAAACGATATAATTTTAGAACACAAAGTCGACTAAGTCAGATATTGTAAAGCAATTAGCAGAGTGCAACAATTGTTTTTCTTAATGGAAGTGCACGAGAATTGGAAGCAGGGAATTTGATCATTTTAAAAGGGATGTAAAGGAGACAGTGACAATCTCATCTGCAGGAGACTGTCAGCTGTTCCTTCAATTGTCTTAGAGAAACAAGCGTGAACAATCTTGGAAGTTTAAAAAAGTGTGTCGTTTTGTGTGTGTGTTGCAAGAATAATGTTGCGGTTTAGGGTCTTTAAGTTTCCTTGCTAGCTTCCGGTCCTTCGCATAATGGAGGTGGTTGGGGGAGGGTGTTTTTTCTGTTTCCATGTTAGAACATTGTAGGGTTTTTTCGTAGAGTGTTTTTGGCGTCAACTGAGGTGTGCTGTTACCATAAATGTGTTCATTCTTGAATAGACTCGTAGCTATGCTTGGAGACGCTCTGTGTTAAGGCCCGTTCACACTCTTACGGCCTTTTAAAACTGCGTTCCTTAAAACCTCTTACAGCAAGAGGACGCACTGGCGCTGTCTATTGGGTAGAAGTGTAAACTTGGCTGTCTGGCATGTTTTCTATTTCTCTCGCGCATTATCCTTTCAACGTTATAAAAGAGCCTTTCTTATAGGTATTATGCTCATTTGACCTCGGAAATCCCGCAAAACTATCGCTCTTGTGCAACGCAGTTACAAGGTCACCGCATAGATGACGCTAAAATGCCAGTGTGTTCCCTGGCCCTAAGAAATTTTAAGAAGTTTTACCAGATCTCGTCTCTATCGGTCGTACTCGGTTGCAAGAGTGTGAAAGGGCCTTTATCACTTCCTTTTACGTGTCGTTCTTTTCCTTCCTTCGTTTAAGTTATGTCAAATTGACAATATTGTTGTCGCAAGGATACCTAAAAAAACAACCACACTGGGAAATTAAATCGAGCTCTATCACGTGTAGAAAACAGTGGGTTACTACTTGATAGGATCAAATGAAAGTTTCACTCATGGAGTTGAGGTACCTTGGAGAACATTTATAGAAAGAATGCATCAAACCAGTTGAAAGGACATTGAACACAATCAGCATGGCACCCGAAAGTGCTTCGTACTTGCGACATATTACTTAAAGTTTCATCCACACTACTCAGAAGTGGTTGATCCGCTCCGTGCCTTGATGAGCAATAGGTTGTTGCTTATGGACGGCCGGACAAGCACAAGCATTCGGAGATGAAGTGAACCTAATCAATATACGCTGTGCTATATTTGAATTTTCTTGAAACGATGGTGACAACGAATGCCAGTTATGCTCTAGGATTTGGTCTATATTAGCTCCAACCGAAAGACGTCGGAACAGCGGCGCTTGCGTCAAGGACAATGTCTGAGACGAAGCGCTGATACTCAGTTCGAACGCAAGAATCACGGCTGGCTTTTTAAATTGCAGAGTGCAGACAATATTTCCTTTCAGAAATAATTTTATAGTATGTGTACATCGCAGACCACGCAAGGGTTTGTAGGTAACTTATGCGCATCACTCGCTGGTGTGCGAGATTATTGGAGTTCAACTGTAAAGTGAAGAACCGGTGGAGCGAACAGAATCTGATTGATGGCGAATTTTGAGACATCCTTCTGGTACCAAAAATAAAGATTCGAGCGACGCTAAAGGTATCAAAACAGTCTGAGCACAGCTGCAAAGCGTCACCTCGAATGAGTTTGAGACGGATAATTATCAAGGTGAAACACTAGCAAATACTGCAGATCATCAGTTGTTGAAAACATTCTGAGTGGCGTGCGAGAACTACATGCAATATTTCTTCAAACTCCATGAAATACTTTCAGTGGTTGAGGGTCTCGTTTAACGTAATTATGAGTTTTTGACACAAAGAAGAATTTGAAATAATAAATCGACCTCCACCTGGAATGGAGCGCTGCTCGCGCCCTCTAGGCGATTGTCGGCAGCTAAATAAATCGCCTTGTGTTAGATTCGATCCCGGGACCTCTTAAAGCTGAGTGGTGCGTTATACGAGCTCAACTATCCAGGGCTAGCCATCAATAGAACAAGCAGGTGTTAACAGTTGCTACCAGCATCGTTACGAGCATTGATGTCACCCTTGTGACATCAGCAGTTTTGATGATTATAGTTATAAATATTTTGGCGAAGCCCATGGGTGAAGAGCTACGGAAGAATAAATTGACACCTGTTTGCTCTACTGTTTGCTCCTTGTGAGCATAGTTAATAGAACTCTCAGCTAGCCCTGGAGATGTCTCGGTATTGATTCCCGATCCAAGCGGATTGTTTCGGCGGCAACAGCTTCCTACAGGCCGCGAATTGCGCTCTATTCGAGGTGTAAGTTGATTTATTTTGGCGCAATTTTCTACCTTAAAAACTTCTCCAATTTTATTATACGGAATGATATGTTTTATTAATTTTTTAAGTCGTCTTTATTGTTACGTGAATGCCGTCTTTATCACATGTTTCTTGAGCCCGGGGTACATTCGAGGAACGAACAACAGTCAGTGTGGTGAGTAAGTACCTAAAATTCGTTAGTTAACTTTTCAATCAGTGAAAAAAGACACATGGTTGCAAATATGAAACTTGCTGAGGGTCGCTTAAAACCACTAAATCTGTAATTTTCAGAAAGACTTTGAGCGCGTGAGGAGCAAAGTAGTGTGCTAAATCGACCACTTGTGCAGCAGGTACAAGGCTGGGGCTATGGTGAGTGACGAAACAAATTGTGAGGGTGTCTTATCGCGCCGGTAGCTCTGTTCCTGCTGCACGGGTGATAGCTCTAGCGCACTACCGTGTTTCTTTCCCGCTCAAAGTCTTTCTGAAAATAACTGATTTAGTGGTTTTAAATGACGCTCAGCAAGTTTCCGACCGGAATTATCTGTCTATTTGCACTATTTAATGTCTATTCTCACTAACTAAAACGGTAATGAATTACTTTTAATTTATTACTCACCTGACTGTGACGGTTGTTTGCCCCTCGAGTGTCCGCCGAGCTCAAGAAATATAGAGTGAAGACGGCATTCACGTTGCAGTAAAGACGCCTTTTTTAAAAATCTGTTTTAAATAAAAAGGGTCACCCGGTGTAGAGTAAGAACACTTGTCGTCGGATCATTGACATCGACCGCGGATTTCATCCTGAAATTGCACAAAGCAAATGGACACTTTGAGACAACTACTCGTAGCAACGAGTGAACGCTGGTGTCTTTGAACAAAAGATGGCCTGCCATCAGTGTTGCACAATATCGTGATACAAATGTATCGCGATAGTATTTCGGGAATGCTCTACGCATTTATAATTTGTTTATCGCGTCCCAAATTTTGCAGTGTATTTTCTATTTCTGTATCGAAACACATTTTTGGGTGTGTTCCTGGTATAGCAATACCATTAGGGCACGATGTAGTTTGTTACAAATATCATGGAGTCGTTGACATCTATACAGAAGGTGAAGACCAAGTTTCATCTGGCACGTTTGTATCATAATATACATGGCCCCTTACTCCACATCGTAAAATATTAAACATGTTTTGTTGGACTTAGGTTGCCGATTATTCCTGTACATTCACTACTTGAAGGCGCTGTCGGTGCGTCTAAATGACAAATGAAAGACTACGGTTTCATAAAACTATGGTGCCTGGATCACGTCTTTGACTGGTGTGTTTACCGCGGCCAAAAAAGTGGTCCCTCGATTTCCGCCTGATGACGTCATAGAAGTGTCATGCTGTCGCCGGTCGCGACCCTGGTGGCGTCTCAACAGTTATGGTGTGTGTAGCAGATGCCTGTTCTGCTGCAGGTCGCTTTCCACTGTGACAGTTCACGGAAGCTAGTGCAACCGGAAGTTGGGACGCCTAACGGGACGCCGTGACGACAGCGACACTTGCGTTCGCTCGTGCTTTTTGCCAACATTTCTACGGCCAACCGCCAGGATCGCGACAGGCAACAGCATGACACTCGCGTCATTTGTTGCCACATCGGGACCACTTTTGATGTATGGGCGGGATAGGACGCTAAACACACCAGTCGAAGACGCGATCCAGGCACCATAATAAAACTTCATTTTCTCGGTTATGTAGAAAGATCAATTCTGAAAGTGGCGCCTGGTTGGTGAAAATCATGGTGACTTCTCAAGGTAACCTGGAAGGACACAAAACTGATTTCGATTTCATGGAAGTTTGCCTCGAATGGTTGATAGATCGCGAAAACAAATTTGCGCTCGAGCCATAGTTAAAAAACAATAACAACTCGCTTCCCTTACTACGGCACAAAATGCGAGGTGTTAATTATGTGGTAAATTTAATTTGAATAAAAATATGACAAAGTAAACAATTAGACTATCTTACAGCGATTGCTTGTTTGTTAGCTTAAAATGGTTTTCGTAATGGAGATTACGCATATAGAGAATTGTGAATCATAGTTTTTTTTTCTCCTTCGTGTACATTACTGGACACACCCAAATAGTTCTAGGCAGTGCAAGATCATTTAAAATAGTTTTTTTCTGTTTTAGAAATATGTAATTAAGTTCCAAAAGTTTGTCCCTTGAAGAGTTTTCTTGTGTTTTTCTTTTTTTTCGAATGTATTTTTGATACTTCTTCTGGTACATTTTTGATATTGTATTTCAATATCACTATTTTATGTTAGCCTTAATTGCTATGTACGCTAGTATTTGTGCTTCCAAACACCTTTAATAGTATTTCTGCCCAACCCTGTCCCCTAGTAAAATGACAAAAAAAAAAAAAATAAAACAGCCCCTGTTCGAATGCAACCAGTTACTTAGCCAACAGTACCACGAAAACAAATTTCAAGCTTGTTTGTCCGTTCATTTAGAAGTTTTCCTAGAAGCTGATGATATGGCTGTCGGCAGTAGTTGATCATTTGAGCAGGTGAACGGGGTTGTATTCTAATTACATCCAAAGGCATATGCTCTAATAAGCTTCTTACTGCGAATCTTCCTTAGCCAAGGCTGTCTCGATGTACTACTGTGAGACCACGTTTACAAATCGTGCCTCGACTGTTCAAGGACTTTCTAAAAGATGGAACTGTCATGCACTCAAAATCCTGTATTTACAATTCGAGTGAAAATGAACAGGTTAAACGCTTTAACGAGGTAATCAGAACCAACTTTAAAACTCCCCGATGGAATTAATTTTGTTGAGTTCTTTGAATTTTATTGTTGTGCACCACAAAAAAACAACAAGGCTTTCGCAGTAGTACTGTATTACGTCGTGCGCGACCGGTGCGCACGACACATGTCATTGTAGAACTACCGCATCCAAACAATTCAAAAAATTTTAGGGCTGCGATGAATAATCATCATGGCCGGATAAAAAGACAGCTTAACAATCTACCCCAATATACGTCAAATGATCAAGAATTCAAAGTTCAGACTAGAGGTCCCGTGATGTCAGGTCACGCGATATCAATCTCCCCGCCTACTCTGGCGGGGAAGCATATATATAGATCACGTGACATCAGGCCACGTGACCGAAACACGAATTCAGTTTTTTCCGAATGATGTAAAACACTTTAGCGAACTTAATCTGAACGCCAGTAGGGTCACGATAACAAGTCTGAGCAAATGATATGCAATCTGCAGCTTGTCCAGTCATCGGTGCGCTACCAGGCAAGCCGCGAGAACTCCAGGGGGAAAAAAATAATATTTAAAAGTGCGCCGTGTTATGCGGTGTTAGGTACGTTTTCATTATTCAATAAAGTGACGTCATGACGTAGTGATTTCAAATGATTTGGTAGTTTAGAAGGCGCATTGACTTTCTAAGTTTGTACAAATAAACCCCAGGGCTACGGCGAAAAGGACCGAGTATTCCAACAGATGTGCTTTGCGTGTCGTGCACGCAGCTCTTCCAGCAGCTGGACGCCAAAGACCTGGGCTGCGGAGCGGGAGGTGGCACCGACTCCGTCCAAGCCCTGCACGACGCCGGGGTGCTGCTGCTGGCCAACACGAACGACGACCGCCCCAAGCGAAACGGTACGGATCAACGGTCTGGCGTAGCACTGAACATAGATCATAGAACATGGAATATACAACATAAAACGACACGGCGCATTAGAGAGATTGAAGGGAATTCGAAACCGTGGGGAGCGTTTTATATTTAACGGCGGGCGCCTCCTTCGGAGATTGCTCTCAAGTGCGTATGCTCTGCGTTTTCGCCTGGAGAGGAGAAAAGCGGGAGAAAAGGCGGACACATTTCCAGACGATCAACTCTTTAGGCACCTGCTCGCAGCTCGCATTAAAAACGCGTCCGATAAACCGCGTGACCCCATCGAGCAGCTAGAAACTCATCATAATACTCTAGGGGGCACGCGCATTACGGTGATTTCTGCGCATGCCCAATGCCGAGAGCCGGTGTGGACAAACCCAGGCTCGTTTTTAGGCAGGAGGTTTGCAATATGTCAACCCGCACAATTTAAAACCCATTCCATTGGACGCACGTATCGCTTAAAATTGAGCAAACACGATTGTGCATTTAGTAAGACATCTACAATGTGCGAAAACGCGCAAATAGAAAATAAAGTAATCAGACTTTTTAGAGTTGTACAGTCGCATGCCGCCAAAAGAGAAGCCGGAACTTCTCCGCCTTAACCGCATGCATCGATAGTCTTAAGAGTGCGTAGGAAGATGCGTGCGTTTTTACACAATAGCATACACTTAAATGATGGGTCATTCCAACCCTTGATTTTCCTAGATTTGTCCTGCCAACCGCGACATCGCCAGAAGAGAGAGGCACCCCTCAGCGTTGGTAAGTTTTTGTCTGCTGCTTTCTCACATCTGCAGAACCCATTTCTGCTAGTAAACGAGTATGCTGCGTACCTTCAAAAAGAATAAGGATATATGTGCCAAGCATCAAAGTTACAGCTAAATGCTGAGGTTGCCAGCGCATGGTTACCATTTTGAATGGCCCCGAAAGCTTTTTTTTTCATTTAATGAAATAAATGCTTAAATATATATTTTATGTACGTTTGCTAACATACCTGTACCGGTTGAAGCTTAGCTAGTTGGTTCATTACTTTATATAGTGCTAGTTGAACATAAAAGGATTAGAGAGACATAGAAAAGGCATACATACCGTTAGACTAGCAACTGTTTATTAAGATAATCTTTTTCTTCATGGCGGACAAATGAAAGACGAGGAAGGTGTTTGGTTAAAAGACTAGAAGAGGAAGAAGTTCCTCAATTAAATTAAATTCAGTGTAGGTGTAGATGAAAAAAAAAAGGAATATAGATGAAGAAAAATATGATGTTATTAAACAGTTTCTAGTCTCTCTCTCTAATACTTTTTTATGTTCAGCTGGCACTATATATAACATACATGTACCTTGGGAATTTAAGGTCAACCTTGGGAATTTAAGGGCAAACTTGAAAATGCATATTTTTAGAGCGCAGCTGTTAGGGGCCCGTTCCCGCCTTAAAGGTCACGTCCCCCCCCCCCCCCCCCCCGAGGTCACGCACGTCAACCCCTGAGGTCACGCGACCCCCTCAGGTGGTGTGACCCTCCGGAAGTCCCGTGACCCCCTCCCCCGAGGTCACGTGGCCCCCCTGATTCACACGACCCCCCCCCCCCCCCCCCGAGGTCACGCGACCTCAAGGAGTCACCTATCCCTCAGTACCCTTCCATCCTCCTCCTCAAGAGCTGCGCTCTAATCCGGCGTTACAGGGAATTGTACACGGCTTTCATTTTTTTTTCAGATTAATAAGAAAATAAACTGTAAATAAATTTATAAATTTCTACGGACTTAAAATATTTGTATTTCAGCATATTGTTTTGTTTCATGCAAGCTTGAAGAATAGATGCGAAAAAGGTGTTCATTTTTAATTTCTATATTGAGTACAGGTTGTAAAATAATCACCCCCCGCCTCAGACTTCGGGAGAAAACGTAAAATTACAAAAACAGTGAAATTTATTGTCCCCTCAAATGCTCAAAATTAAAAAAAAATTTCCCCAAACATAGTTTTGACTTTTGTTTTTATAAATGAAAATATTTGGGGCGGTAAGTTGGTACTACCTGACACAATCATCATATTTAGAAATGGCTTTTCGCTGGGAAAACTTGGGTATCCTGTCTAGTGTACCCAGATTCTTGCGCGACGTCTTTCGAAAAAGACATTGGTTGTCGCTATGGTCACATAATCACCTACGCGAGCCGAAGGGAGGGAGGTGACTCCCGCGAGGTCGCCCTGCTCTGGTGGAGACACCATTTATACTTTCCTCGATTACAACGGACTTTCGTCTTTCTTTTAGAGCGCAGCTCTTAGGCGCCCGTTTCCGGCTTGAGCGGCGTCGCCGTCGCCGTCGCCGTCGCCGTCGCCGTCGGCGTAACCGCGCGGTGCATTATGGGTAAATTTCCCCGCTAAAGCTAGCGGAAAAAATTTCCCCGCTAAATCTAGCGGAAAAGTTTCCCCGCTAAATCTAGCGGAAAAAATTTCCCCGCTAAATCTAGCGGAAAAAAGTTCCCCACTAAATCTAGCGGAAACAATTTCCCCGCTAAATCTAGCGGAAAAAATTTCCCCGCTAAATCTAGCGGAAAAAATTTCCCCGCTAAATCTAGCGGAAAAATTTCCCCGTCAAATCTAGCGGAAAAAATTTCCCCGCTAAATCTAGCGGAAAAATTTCCCCGCTTTTTAGCAGAAAATTTTCCCGCTAAATCTAGCGGAAAAAATTTCCCCGCTAAATCTATTGGAAAACTTTCCCCGCTAAATCTAGCGGAAAAAATTTCCCCGCTAAATCTAGCGGAAAAAATTTCCCCGCTAAATCTAGCGGAAAACTTTCCCCGCTAAACCTAGCGGAAAAAATTTCCCCGCTAAATCTAGCGGAAAATTTTTGGTCACGTGACCCGGGGGGTCACGTGACCTGGGTAGTCACGTGACACCCCGAGGTCACGTGACCCCCTCCCGAGGTCACGTGACCTCTGAGGGGGCACGTGTTTGCCCCCACGTGACCCCACCAAGGTCACGTGCCCTCGGGGGGGTCACGTGACCCCCCCCCCCCCCCGAGAACACGTGGCCCTCAGTACCGTTCCCTCCTCCTCCTCAAGAGCTGCGCTCCAATTCGGCGTTACAGGGAGTAGTAAACGACTTTCACTTTTTTTCCGTTCACGTTTTGCCCCTGTCCCCCGCAACAAATCAATACAGTACCTTAAAACGTTTTCCGTAGTGATTTAGAAGTACCACCGAGAAACTGCAGCTTTAAATGTTGCTGACGTAAGGCTGAACACCATTTGCAAGTTTTAATACAGTAAATGCGAAGTGGCCTTTGAGGATTCTGACCTTCTTAAAACAGTTTGAGCCCCCAACTATACTCTATCTTGCTAGTTAGGCGCAATACTCCGGAAGCTACGGGCGAGAGAAAAAGGAAATTAATTTTTGCGCGAATTTTGTGCCCGAGGGGCGATATGAGGTTAACAAAAGAGGGTTCTGGTAAGAGGGCATTCCCTTCTGTCTACCTTTTTCAACTGCTGGGGTTACGCTCTCACCCCTGTACCTTTGGCAACGCAGCACGTAGCTAGTGAGATGCAGTGTAAACACCGTCGGAAGCTCTAAACCTGTCCATCTAACCGTACAAGTACCAGGAATAAGCCAGCAAAGCAAGCTCCTGATCAAGCCCGCCTAAAATGTAAAATTTTGGTAATGCCTCTACAGGGTCCAGTCGCTTTCACACATTTTTTACTAAAGTGCGCTTCCTATGATGTATCAAAATCAAAAGACAGAGAAGAGAGACGAGAAGCGAATAAAGACAGGTTGAGAGACGGTCATTCTTTTGTTTTGCTCTCTTAAGTCTGTCAGGTTTAACACAGATGGAAGAAAATTTAATATAAGAACAAAATTAAATGATTGTTTACCTCTTAAAACACTGTGCCTAAAAGTAGACAAAGTGAAAGATGGGGTACAGGGGAGTTGTGTGTCGAGTTAAACACAGTCGCCAGTTGCTACAGTGCGTGGAAAGTGTGGTAGAGAGCAAGTAGTTGTATACAGGATTTTTTTTTCTACTTTAATGGCAAGGCTTACTGCCGGGGGCATTGCTAAATCCGAACGCCTAACGCAGCGCCCCGTGCGGCAAGCACCAGCAAAAATGCCCGCGAGAAGGTAGTAGGCAAAGCCCGCCATGTAACCGACGCCGCAAGCCTGGTGGTGCGGAAAACCACGTGCAGTACGTCGTGGTTTTCCGTAGGCGTACTCCACGTACGCTTACACCTAATGGTGCAAGCGTACGTGCAGTACGCTTACACCATTAGCCGCCCTGTCCAAACTCCGACAAGGCCCCCGCCCCCCTTGTACGACATTGCATTGTTACTGAACATATGAGTATTTGTCAGTCGAGAACCGCATTCCAAAACGAACGGGAATCGAGCATATAGCGTTAATGTTAAATAATTAACGTGTCAAAAAAAAATTAAAAAGAGGGGCGCCATCGCGCCCACCTTTTTGATGGCACTCCGGGTGACGGCCCAGGTCCCCCACGCCTAAGGCAGGCCCTGGTTGCCATCGTTTATCGATCTCTCGACCACGACACTTTGATAGGGCAGGAAGTGAATGTCTGTTCATTGCGGCAGACCGTGACTGGTTGCCGCAGCCAGTAGCTGGAGCTGTTAGGTCTACCGGATTGCGGATGTCGTTTGAAAGGAGAGGCTTTTGATAACGACTCTCGTACCACTGTGCCCTGTTCTCTGGCAGTGCCTGAATGGTCCTACTCGTGGCCGTCTCTTCGACACGCCCACGAGTAGGACTATTTATTTTCAACGCAAAATGTGTATATACGCTCGTTTTCTACGAAACAACCGCCAAGCTCGACCGTTACACGTATGTCAAAGTTTTTGGAGGCATATGGACCCACGGGGGTAATTATTAAGACACGGTCGCAAAACTACTGACAGAAATTGAACTTGGGACCGAGAAATTCTTAGTCAGGTACTATGCCGACTGAGCTAAGCGCATCAGATGCTTGAGAACACTTGCTTTATAAAGACGCTAATTCGCACTCTACTGTGTTGCAAGTTAAGGAAAGCGGGACAAGTTCCTCTCGCAAAGCAATCCACTCCTTTCACTTTAGCGGAGCGAACATAAGAAAAGAGGCGAGTGGGCTAGGCTACTCACTCACCTTCTCTACGGTGTTTTGATTTTGGCCCCCCTCTCGTACTTGACCGCTTCACCAATGCACTCAGTAACGCCGAAGTCTCCCTCAAGTTTACCCCAGTGGTATCGAGATCCTCTTTCAAATTCCTAGATTTAAAAATCACTAGTGACGGTTACAAGTTCCACACCTGTCTACATTATAAACCCACTGACAGCCATAGCTACCTTCTCTGCTCCTCGAACCCTCCTAGGTCCCAAATAAACTCTATTTCCTTCTCACAAATTCTCCGCCTCCGTAGGATTTGCAGCGTCAACATTGATTTCCGTCACCAGGTTGAGACGAGGACTACGTTCTTTATTCAACGTAATTATCCACTCGGCCTTCTGCGCAATGCCACTAGCCGCGTCTCTAACATATCGTGGCATGACACCCTATTTCCCCAACCAAGATCTAAACCTCCGTTCCACCCCCTCCATTTTCACGTTCCATCCCTCCATACCTAGGCTCGGCGAACTAATCATGAACGCCACTTCCCACCTCGTAGACTCCGAAGTTATTTCTAAAGCACCCGTGCTAACTTATCGTCGACAGCTCAACTTCAGATCCCTTCTAGAACGCAGCAACAGTTCCACGAAACCCCAGATTTTGCTTCCCGGTACCTCGCCGTGCGGCGCCCCGAAATGCCTAACGTGCAGACACATCGGCCCTCCTCCCAACCTGCTGATGAGAATCCTTGACAATCACACCTGTAAATCTTCTAATCTGATATACATTATTTCCTACACACTGTCGAACCTTAGTACATATCGGCGAAACTGACCGCCGACTTCACGAACACTTCCGATAACGCCGCAGACTTGTCACGCTAGAAAGAGCGGGCCAACTTAAACCTGACCTCTCCACACATATATCTGAACCTTTCTCCTGCACGAATAATTCCGAACTCAACATGCGAGTATGCTTCGTCAAATTAGGCTTCCATACACCGACCTCAAGCAAAGAAAAACATTTTAATTTGAAGACGAAATTCCCTTCCGGCTTAAGCAAGAAAGGCTCTTTCGACTCTTTTCCCCTGCTCCTCTCCTTCTTTCTCTCTACCTTGTTTTTATGATTTGGGTGGTCACGCGGGGTGATCTAATGGCCACCGACGTCCAGTTTATGCTTCGAAACAGATCATTGCCAGTTACAGTTAGCTGCCCTCAGGCTGACGCACGTTACTGTTTTTCTCAGAGTGGCCTCGGTCGTGTGAATGGCCATCGACGTCCAGTTTATGCTTCGAAACAGATCATTGCCAGTTATAGTTAGCTACCCACAGTGCTGACGCACGTTGCTGTTTTTCTCAGAGTGGACTCGGTCGTGTGAATGGCCATCCACGTCCAGTTTATGCTTCGAAACAGATCACTAAAAGTAAGAGTTAGGTGCCCACAGTGCTGACGCACGTTATTGTTATTCTCAGAGTCGCCTCGGTCGTGTGAATAGCCACCGACGTCCAGTTTATGCTTCGAAACAGATCATTGCCAGTTAGAGTTAGATGCCCGCAGTGCTGACGCACGTTATTGTTATTCTCAGAGGGGCCTCGGTCCTGTGAATGGCGACCGATGTACAGTTTATGCTTTGAAACAAATCATTGGCAGTTAGAGTTAGCTGCCCACAGTGTTGACGCACGTTATTGTTATTCTCAGAGTGGCCTCGGTCCTGTGAATGGCCACCGACGTCCAGTTTATGCTTCGAAACAGATCATCGGCAGATAGAGTTAGCTGCCCGCAGTGTTGACGCACGTTATTGTTATTCTCAGAGTGACCTCGGTCGTGTGAATGGCCACCGACGTCCAGTTTATGCTTCGAAACAGATCATTGGCAGTTAGAGTTAGCTGCCCGCAGTGTTGACGCACGTTATTGTTATTCTCAGAGTGACCTCGGTCCTGTGAATGGCCACCTACGTCCAGTTTATGCTTCGAAACAGATCATCGGCAGTTAGAGTTAGCTGCCCGCAGTGTTGACGCACGTTATTGTTATTCTCAGAGTGACCTTGGTCGTGTGAATAGCCACCGACATCCAGTTTATGCTTCGAAACAGATCATCGGCAGTTAGAGTTAGCTGCCCGCAGTGTTGACGCACGTTACTGTTATTCTCAGAGTGACCTCGGTCGTGTGAATTGCCACGGACGTCCAGTTTATGCTTCGAAACAGATCATTGGCAGTTAGAGTTAGCTGCCCGCAGTGTTGACGCACGTTATTGTTATTCTCAGAGTGACCTCGGTCGTGTGAATAGCCACCGACGTCCAGTTTATGCTTCGAAACAGATCATCGGCAGTTAGAGTTAGCTGCCCGCAGTGTTGACGCACGTTATTGTTATTCTCAGAGTGACCTCGGTCGTGTGAATAGCCACCGACGTCCAGTTTATGCTTCGAAACAGATCATCGGCAGTTAGAGTTAGCTGCCCGCAGTGTTGACGCACGTTATTGTTATTCTCAGAGTGACCTCGGTCGTGTGAATAGCCACCGACGTCCAGTTTATGCTTCGAAACAGATCATTGGCAGTTAAAGTTAGCTGCCCGCAGTGTTGACGCACGTTATTGTTATTCTCAGAGTGGCCTCGGTCGTGTGAATTGCCACCGACGTCCAGTTTATGCTTCGAAACAGATCATCGGCAGTTAGTTAGCTGCCCGCAGTGTTGACGCACGTTATTGTTATTCTCAGAGTGGCCTCGGTCGTGTGAATTGCCACCGACGTCCAGTTTATGCTTCGAAACAGATCATCGGCAGTTAGAGTTAGCTGCCCGCAGTGTTGACGCACGTTATTGTTATTCTCAGAGTGACCTCGGTCGTGTGAATTGCCACCGACGTCCAGTTTATGCTTCGAAACAGATCATTGGCAGTTAGAGTTTGCTGCCCGCAGTGTTGACGCACGTTATTGTTATTCTCAGAGTGACCTCGGTCGTGTGAATTGCCACCGACGTCCAGTTTATGCTTCGAAACAGATCATCGGCAGTTAGAGTTAGCTGCCCGCAGTGTTGACGCACGTTATTGTTATTCTCAGAGTGACCTCGGTCGTGTGAATAGCCACCGACGTCCAGTTTATGCTTCGAAACAGATCATCGGCAGTTAGAGTTAGCTGCCCGCAGTGTTGACGCACGTTATTGTTATTCTCAGAGTGACCTCGGTCGTGTGAATAGCCACCGACGTCCAGTTTATGCTTCGAAACAGATCATCGGCAGTTAGAGTTAGCTGCCCGCAGTGTTGACGCACGTTATTGTTATTCTCAGAGTGACCTCGGTCGTGTGAATTGCCACCGACGTCCAGTTTATGCTTCGAAACAGATCATTGACAGTTAGAGTTAGCTGCCCGCAGTGTTGACGCACGTTATTGTTATTCTCAGAGTGACCTCGGTCGTGAGAATTGCCACCGACGTCCAGTTTATGCTTCGAAACAGATCATTGGCAGTTAGAGTTAGCTGCCCGCAGTGTTGACGCACGCTATTGTTATTCTCAGAGTGACCTCGGTCGTGTGAATAGCCACCGACGTCCAGTTTATGCTTCGAAACAGATCATCGGGAGTTAGAGTTAGCTGCCCGCAGTGTTGACGCACGTTATTGTTATTCTCAGAGTGATTTCGGTCGTGTGAATTGCCACCGACGTCCAGTTTATGCTTCGAAACAGATCATTGGCAGTTAGAGTTAGCTGCCCGCAGTGTTGACGCACGTTATTGTTATTCTCAGAGTGACCTCGGTCGTGTGAATGGCCACCGACGTCCAGTTTATGCTTCGAAACAGATCATCGGCAGTTAGAGTTAGCTGCCCGCAGTGTTGACGCACGTTATTGTTATTCTCAGAGTGACCTCGGTCGTGTGAATAGCCACCGACGTCCAGTTTATGCTTCGAAACAGATCATCGGCAGTTAGAGTTAGCTGCCCGCAGTGTTGACGCACGTTATTGTTATTCTCAGAGTGACCTCGGTCGTGTGAATAGCCACCGACGTCCAGTTTATGCTTCGAAACAGATCATCGGCAGTTGGAGTTAGCTGCCCGCAGTGTTGACGCACGTTATTGTTATTCTCAGAGTGACCTCGGTCGTGTGAATTGCCACCGACGTCCAGTTTATGCTTCGAAACGGATCATTGGCAGTTAGAGTTAGCTGCCCGCAGTGTTGACGCACGTTATTGTTATTCTCAGAGTGACCTCGGTCGTGTGAATTGCCACCGACGTCCAGTTTATGCTTCGAAACAGATCATTGGCAGTTAGAGTTAGCTGCCAGCAGTGTTGACACACGTTATTGTTATTCTCAGAGTGACCTCGGTCGTGTGAATAGCCACCGACGTCCAGTTTATGCTTCGAAACAGATCATCGGCAGCTAGAGTTAGCTGCCCACAGTGTTGACGCACGTTATTGTTATTCTCAGAGTGGCCTCGGTCCTGTGAATGGCCACCGACGTCCAGTTTATGCTTCGAAACAGATCATTGCCAGTTAGAGTTAGCTGCCCGCAGTGTTGACGCACGTTATTGTTATTCTCAGAGTGACCTCGGTCGTGTGAATGGCCACCGACGTCCAGTTTATGCTTCGAAACAGATCATCGGCAGTTAGAGTTAGCTGCCCGCAGTGTTGACGCACGTTATTGTTATTCTCAGAGTGGCCTCGGTCGTGTAAATAGCCACCGACGTCCAGTTTATGCTTCGAAACAGATCATCGGCAGTTAGAGTTAGCTGCCCGCAGTGTTGACGCACGTTATTGTTATTCTCAGAGTGACCTCGGTCGTGTGAATAGCCACCGACGTCCTGTTTATGCTTCGAAACAGATCATCGGCAGTTAGAGTTAGCTGCCCGCAGTGTTGACGCACGTTATTGTTATTCTCAGAGTGGCCTCGGTCCTGTGAATGGCCACCGACGTCCAGTTTATGCTTCGAAACAGATCATCGGCAGTTAGAGTTAGCTGCCCGCAGTGTTGACGCACGTTATTGTTATTCTCAGAGTGACCTCGGTCGTGTGAATTGCCACCGACGTCCAGTTTATGCTTCGAAACAGATCATTGGCAGTTAGAGTTAGCTGCCCGCAGTGTTGACGCACGTTATTGTTATTCTCAGAGTGACCTCGGTCGTGTGAATTGCCACCGACGTCCAGTTTATGCTTCGAAACAGATCATTGGCAGTTAGAGTTAGCTGCCAGCAGTGTTGACACACGTTATTGTTATTCTCAGAGTGACCTCGGTCGTGTGAATAGCCACCGACGTCCAGTTTATGCTTCGAAACAGATCATCGGCAGCTAGAGTTAGCTGCCCACAGTGTTGACGCACGTTATTGTTATTCTCAGAGTGGCCTCGGTCCTGTGAATGGCCACCGACGTCCAGTTTATGCTTCGAAACAGATCATTGCCAGTTAGAGTTAGCTGCCCGCAGTGTTGACGCACGTTATTGTTATTCTCAGAGTGACCTCGGTCGTGTGAATGGCCACCGACGTCCAGTTTATGCTTCGAAACAGATCATCGGCAGTTAGAGTTAGCTGCCCGCAGTGTTGACGCACGTTATTGTTATTCTCAGAGTGACCTCGGTCGTGAGAATTGCCACCGACGTCCAGTTTATGCTTCGAAACAGATCATTGGCAGTTAGAGTTAGCTGCCCGCAGTGTTGACGCACGCTATTGTTATTTTCAGAGTGACCTCGGTCGTGTGAATAGCCACCGACGTCCAGTTTATGCTTCGAAACAGATCATCGGGAGTTAGAGTTAGCTGCCCGCAGTGTTGACGCACGTTATTGTTATTCTCAGAGTGACCTCGGTCGTGTGAATTGCCACCGACGTCCAGTTTATGCTTCGAAACAGATCATTGGCAGTTAGAGTTAGCTGCCCGCAGTGTTGACGCACGTTATTGTTATTCTCAGAGTGACCTCGGTCGTGTGAATTGCCACCGACGTCCAGTTTATGCTTCGAAACAGATCATTGGCAGTTAGAGTTAGCTGCCAGCAGTGTTGACACACGTTATTGTTATTCTCAGAGTGACCTCGGTCGTGTGAATAGCCACCGACGTCCAGTTTATGCTTCGAAACAGATCATCGGCAGCTAGAGTTAGCTGCCCACAGTGTTGACGCACGTTATTGTTATTCTCAGAGTGGCCTCGGTCCTGTGAATGGCCACCGACGTCCAGTTTATGCTTCGAAACAGATCATTGCCAGTTAGAGTTAGCTGCCCGCAGTGTTGACGCACGTTATTGTTATTCTCAGAGTGACCTCGGTCGTGTGAATGGCCACCGACGTCCAGTTTATGCTTCGAAACAGATCATCGGCAGTTAGAGTTAGCTGCCCGCAGTGTTGACGCACGTTATTGTTATTCTCAGAGTGGCCTCGGTCGTGTAAATAGCCACCGACGTCCAGTTTATGCTTCGAAACAGATCATCGGCAGTTAGAGTTAGCTGCCCGCAGTGTTGACGCACGTTATTGTTATTCTCAGAGTGACCTCGGTCGTGTGAATAGCCACCGACGTCCTGTTTATGCTTCGAAACAGATCATCGGCAGTTAGAGTTAGCTGCCCGCAGTGTTGACGCACGTTATTGTTATTCTCAGAGTGGCCTCGGTCCTGTGAATGGCCACCGACGTCCAGTTTATGCTTCGAAACAGATCATCGGCAGTTGAGTTAGCTGCCCGCAGTGTTGACGCACGTTATTGTTATTCTCAGAGTGACCTCGGTCGTGTGAATTGCCACCGACGTCCAGTTTATGCTTCGAAACAGATCATTGGCAGTTAGAGTTAGCTGCCCGCAGTGTTGACGCACGTTATTGTTATTCTCAGAGTGACCTCGGTCGTGTGAATTGCCACCGACGTCCAGTTTATGCTTCGAAACAGATCATTGGCAGTTAGAGTTAGCTGCCAGCAGTGTTGACACACGTTATTGTTATTCTCAGAGTGACCTCGGTCGTGTGAATAGCCACCGACGTCCAGTTTATGCTTCGAAACAGATCATTGCCAGTTAGAGTTAGCTGCCCGCAGTGTTGACGCACGTTATTGTTATTCTCAGAGTGACCTCGGTCATGTGAATGGCCACCGACGTCCAGTTTATGCTTCGAAACAGATCATCGGCAGTTAGAGTTAGCTGCCCGCAGTGTTGACGCACGTTATTGTTATTCTCAGAGTGGCCTCGGTCGTGTAAATAGCCACCGACGTCCAGTTTATGCTTCGAAACAGATCATCGGCAGTTAGAGTTAGCTGCCCGCAGTGTTGACGCACGTTATTGTTATTCTCAGAGTGACCTCGGTCGTGTGAATAGCCACCGACGTCCTGTTTATGCTTCGAAACAGATCATCGGCAGTTAGAGTTAGCTGCCCGCAGTGTTGACGCACGTTATTGTTATTCTCAGAGTGGCCTCGGTCCTGTGAATGGCCACCGACGTCCAGTTTATGCTTCGAAACAGATCATCGGCAGTTAGAGTTAGCTGCCCGCAGTGTTGACGCACGTTATTGTTATTCTCAGAGTGGCCTCGGTCCTGTGAATGGCCACCGACGTCCAGTTTATGCTTCGAAACAGATCATTGGCAGTTAGAGTAAGCTGCCCGCAGTGCTGACGCACGTTATTGTTATTCTCAGAGTGGCCTCGGTCCTGTGAATGGCCACCGACGTCCAGTTTATGCTTCGAAACCGATCATCGGCAGTTAGAGTTAGTTGCCCGCAGTGTTGACGCACGTTATTGTTATTCTCAGAGTGGCCTCGGTCCTGTGAATGGCCACCGACGTCCAGTTTATGCTTCGAAACAGATCATCGGCAGTTAGAGTTAGCTGCCCGCAGTGTTGACGCACGTTATTGTTATTCTCAGAGTGCATGGCCTCGGTCCTGTGAATGGCCACCGACGTCCAGTTTATGCTTCGAAACAGATCATTGGCAGTTAGAGTTAGCTGCCCGCTGTGCTGACGCACGTTATTGTTATTCTCAGAGTGGCCTCGGTCGTGTGAATGGCCACCGACGTCCAGTTTATGCTTCGAAACAGATCATTGGCAGTTAGAGTTAGCTGCCCGCAGTGTTGACGCACGTTATTGTTATTCTCAGATTGGCCTCGGTCGTGTGAATAGCCACCGACGTCCAGTTTATGCTTCGAAACAGATCATCGGCAGTTAGAGTTAGCTGCCCGCAGTGTTGACGCACGTTATTGTTATTCTCAGAGTGACCTCGGTCGTGTGAAGAGCCACCGACGTCCAGTTTATGCTTCGAAACAGATCATCGGCAGTTAGAGTTAGCTGCCCGCAGTGTTGACGCACGTTATTGTTATTCTCAGAGTGGCCTCGGTCGTGTGAATTGCCACCGACGTCCAGTTTGTGCTTCGAAACAGATCATCGGCAGTTAGAGTTAGCTGCCCGCAGTGTTGACGCACGTTATTGTTATTCTCAGAGTGACCTCGGTCGTGTGAATTGCCACCGACGTCCAGTTTATGCTTCGAAACAGATCATCGGCAGTTAGAGTTAGCTGCCCGCAGTGTTGACGCACGTTATTGTTATTCTCAGAGTGACCTCGGTCGTGTGAATTGCCACCGACGTCCAGTTTATGCTTCGAAACAGATCATCGGCAGTTAGAGTTAGCTGCCCGCAGTGTTGACGCACGTTATTGTTATTCTCAGAGTGACCTCGGTCGTGTGAATAGCCACCGACGTCCAGTTTATGCTTCGAAACAGATCATCGGCAGTTAGAGTTAGCTGCCCGCAGTGTTGACGCACGTTATTGTTATTCTCAGAGTGGCCTCGGTCGTGTGAATAGCCACCGACGTCCAGTTTATGCTTCGAAACAGATCATCGGCAGTTAGAGTTAGCTGCCCGCAGTGTTGACGCACGTTATTGTTATTCTCAGAGTGACCTCGGTCGTGTGAATTGCCACCGACGTCCAGTTTATGCTTCGAAACAGATCATCGGCAGTTAGAGTTAGCTGCCCGCAGTGTTGACGCACGTTATTGTTATTCTCAGAGTGGCCTCGGTCCTGTGAATGGCCACCGACGTCCAGTTTATGCTTCGAAACAGATCATTGGCAGTTAGAGTTAGCTGCCCGCAGTGCTGACGCACGTTATTGTTATTCTCAGAGTGGCCTCGGTCCTGTGAATGGCCACCGACGTTCAGTTTATGCTTCGAAACAGATCATCGGCAGTTAGAGTTAGCTGCCCACAGTGTTGACGCACGTTATTGTTATTGTCAGAGTGACCTCGGTCGTGTGGATAGCCACCGACGTCCAGTTTATGCTTCGAAACAGATCATCGGCAGTTAGAGTTAGCTGCCCGCAGTGTTGACGCACGTTATTGTTATTCTCAGAGTGACCTCGGTCGTGTGAATAGCCACCGACGTCCAGTTTATGCTTTAAACAGATCATTGCCAGTTAGAGTTAGCTGCCCGCAGTGCTGACGCACGTTATTGTTATTCTCGGAGTGGCCTCGGTCCTGTCAATGGCGACCGACGTACAGTTTATGCTTCGAAACAGATCATTGGCAGTTAGAGTTAGCTGCCCGCAGTGCTGACGCACGTTACTGTTTTTCTCAGAGTGGCCTCGGTCGTGTGAATGGCCACCGACGTTAAGTTTATGCTTCGAAATGGATCACTGGCAGTAAGAGTTGGCTGCCCATAGTGCTGACGCACGTTAATGTTGTTTTAAGAGGGGCCT
Source organism: Ixodes scapularis (assembly GCF_016920785.2). NCBI lineage: Eukaryota > Metazoa > Arthropoda > Arachnida > Ixodida > Ixodidae > Ixodes > Ixodes scapularis. The sequence continues at coordinate 75,438 of NW_024610198.1, read as the reverse complement.
CGGTCGTGTGAATGACCACAGGCGTCCCCTTTAGACTTCAAAGCAGAGCATACTGCGATTTCGCTCTCCGCTGTGCTAACACACGGTTTTGTTATTCTCAGAGGCCTCACTCGTGTGAATGGCCACAGACGCCCCATTTATGCTTTAAAGCAGAGCACTGGCAGTGATATGCTGTGTCGTTTTTCTTAGACAAAAAAAAGCTTATTTGCAATAAAAATTCTATTTGTTGCGCAGCAAAGATGTTTAGACAGCGGGAAGGGCCAATATGGCATCTGATGTTTTTGCCGTAGATAGGCTGCAAACTTTCCTGAGCGCTCTTTCCTGTCCTAACGTTCTTCCTTCCGTGTATTTGCGCTAATTTTCTCATTATGTTTAGCCAACTAGCCCACAAGATGATTTTAATGCAAACTTTTGTTTTCACGAAGTTGAAATTTATACTGGTGATATATGGTATAGTGCAATGTATATACCGGCTTAGACATTATCGCAACAAAAATAAAAAGTTTGTCTGGTGGCTGCATATCGAAATGCTATACGGCAACGAGCAGAGAAGCATGGCAACATGAGACACGGGAGGTCAGTGGTGGACAAGAGCAACAATCTGATTTTAAAGCATCTGAGTGATCCTTAAAAGGACCGTTCTTGTGTTCCGAGATGTTCTACGCTTTCTCCATAATGGTGGCGTTAAGCTTCGTCGAAGGGCTCGACACCTGACAGGTCACTCTGGGATGGGGTGTCCTCTCCATCCAGCTGGATGACGATGGGCTGGATGTAGGCACTTGTGGCGCCGCCTCGTCGGAACGTTGCTTTAATGTCAATAACGTGCCTGACAGCATTAACCCAGTTGTCAGTAGTGACCTTGTCAACTTCTTCTTTGAGGAGTGTCCCCACGTCGACAATCTTGAACTTCGTGTTTCGGGCAGCAACGCCGTTCTTGATCTGCGCCCATATCAGTTCATTGGGGTTGAACTCGCAGTGATACGGTTGGAGCCTGACCACAATGCAGCCAGCCGTCTCGGCAGCAGTGTCCACACGATGCTTTAGGCGGTGTTGCTTCACCAAGACCACAATTTCGAGCATCTGCTTCTCCAGCATTTTGGGGTCCCATGAAATGTTTTTAGACTTCAGCCACTGTCGGATGTCGTCCTTGCGGGAACTCGTCGTCGGCACTGCTTCCAACCGCAGTGAATGGTAAGCAGCGTTGTCGATGACGATAACCCTTCCTGTCGACAGTTTGTCGAGGACACCGTCGAACCGATTCTCGAAGCAGGCGCCATCCATTTCTTCGTGGTAATCAACGGTTTTTTGTCCACGGAACACGCCCAGGCACCCGTCGACGAAGCCTTCGCCTCAAGCAGCCACCTTAACCGGTGGCTGCTTGAGGTTAGTCGAGAAACGACGCATGAAGGCGTCGTGAGATCAGGCCACGATCGTGTCTACTCACACCCTTGAGACAGTGTGCCCTGCTGTCACCCACGTCTCGTCGAAGTAGATCTTCCGACCATCTTGTTGGTGACGTGCGATCTCATGCAGGTACTTCTGCTGCCAGGCGACGATGTCCGCTCGTTCAATCAGCCGCGAGTTTCGTTCCCTCTTGTCATGCTCGAATTCGATGTCGTGGAGAAGGCGACGCACAGTCCAAGCCTTCAACGAGGGAAGTTCAGTGCTCGTGCAGAATTCGGCCGTTATCTTCTTGACCGTGGGGACCTCGTTCCGTCGAAAGAAACGGTGGACGCGCGATCTCAGCTCGCACAACGGGAAGTCGCCGTAACTGACTTTGCACCGCCTCTTGCCTTCACTTGCTGGGCGCTTCCGAGAAGGTGTCACAACTTGGCCCTCGGTTTCTTTCACCTGCTTCCTATTCTCGAGGATGGTGCGTACACCAACGCCAAGCAGTTAGCTGACTTTGATGCAGGACTCCTCCACAGTGAGGCCGGGCTGGCCGGGCTTGGCGGGCGGTTCGTGTCGCACCTGAACGTACGCGTTCATTATCAGCTACCGTGCAACTCGGTTGAGAACATCGCCACTCTTATGCTTCCTATAGAGACGCCTTGGCGTAGACGGCGAGGCTGCACCAGATTCTCTTGACGAAGAATAATCGGAGGAATTGCATTCCGCTGTCTTCACGTTAAGATTCATAACGGAAAAAAACGACGACTTCGGATTTGTCAAAACACAAATCACAGGGGCTTCCAAAACCCGAAACGCAGCTTTTGTTTTAACAAATGCAGCAAATGCACGGAATGTACATAATTTGTGTAGGACGGTTATCAAGCTGAAACCAGCAACCATATATGCATTATTGATAAAAGTTACAATTTTCGTTGCACTGAAGCCTTCTTTTTACTTCAGCCTTCCGGAGCGAGTAATATAGAAGCCTAAAATCCATAATTTGCCTCGGCCAGGTGGCGCAAGCTGCCGCCCGCCACAAGGTCTGTCTGTAGTCAATATCTATCCATTGAAGCAGAAGGGGCGTTTTCAGCGAACTATTTTCTCGACTGCGGAGGCGTCTGAAGCGGGCGCATCACGCTTATGGGGAGGAGCTTCTACAACCTTCTTAACTTGTAACCGACTATAGTATACCTGAAGAAGACCGTTTGGTCGAAACGTCGTTCCCCTCCTCTCCTTTGGCACTTCTCTTTCCCTTCGTATCTCTACGAATACGCTCTTCTATACTTGGTTTCACCTTGAGTCCAGACGAAGCCGACGCTACGAGCTCGTGGGAGCAGTCGGACAGCGTCAAAGGCATAATGGTGTTTGTCATGTTTCTGTGCGCGTTTCATTATCGCTCAACCAATCATAATAAGAAAAAATCTAGTGACTTGCGCTTTTGTCGCTGCTTGATTGATCCATCAGCGTGGGCAGCGTCGGCAGCGTCTGAAACGATGTATAGTGGGAAAAGAGTGGAGGGCCTCGCGGGATGAGCTGGCCACCCTTTCCTTAACCGGCAACAGAACATGGCCTGAGGATGCTGACAAAGACCCAGGAATGCAGCATGTCTTGGGCTACAATACTCATCGAGTATGTTGTTGCGCTAGCCCGGACACACCAGTCCCGTTCTGCATGACACACGCCCAGCATTGATAACCCACTCAATTTATGCGTGCGCTAGCTCAATATTCTGTGATTTTTATGTGCAAGATCGAGCTTGTCTAACATTTAGCTATTAGTTTCATCTCTTTTCTTCTTTTTGGTCGTTGTTTTTTATCCTCACCACAAACATCTGAACACTTTTCACCGCACCACACCCGCCATGAACCCCAGCGTTTCATCAAAAGCATGGATGTATCATATAACCGACAGCTGGATGCAAAGAGAAACCATTTCTTTTTTTTTTTCATATTTCTTTTCAGAGGACACTTATCAGGATCCCGTGGAACGCGAGTGCTGCTCGCGAGGCCTGAAGCGCGACAAATTCCTGAGGTCCTGCTCCGAACGTGTGGACGTGCTAAGGGAGTACAGGGATCACGACGAGTCACTGATCACGGAAGAATGCATCGCAGCCTTTGCGACGTGCTGCGAGCAGAAGGAAGGTAATCCTTCCACCTCTTCCACCTCGGGCACAATCTTGAACGAAGCATGGCGTTCCAGACGTGCAGCTTTGCTGCACGCTTCTGTTTTCGGAGTCAGACCATTAGCCATGGAATCCGTGACTGGTAGAACGCTTTCCGAGGAATCTTAATGACTGGCCTTCTGCATGCTATGCCGGGACGAGAACAAGTGGAGTACGTAATCGTGAAAACTGCAAGAAAATGACCGACAAAACAGGGAAAACGAAAAAAGGGAGGGTAATTATACTTTCAACTTCACGTTAAGTATACCTATAGAGCTGATAACAAATTTTCCGTCTCTTAACAAGTATCTTAGCGTCTGCCTTCTGGGCACTTTTATACCTTCAGATATGTGTTGCTCTTTTTGACTTTTCGGGAGATTTTAGAAATGTGCGAGATTCTAAAAAACTGACAAAGAATCCTGCGTCTAGCTCCCCCGCTGAATTCAGGGGGAAAACTGTGTCACATTAGTTTGCTGCATTTGCGTTGTTGCCAAAAAAGAAAAGAAGTTCATAAACGCTTTCTGCGACAAATAATTTAAGGGATACAGTAAAAAAAAAAAGCGGATAATGTTTGAATGATGAAACAGAAAATAACATGGGTGGCTGATAATTCAGCCAACATACGGCTATTCGGAAGTACTTCGTGGAATATTTTCAAAGAACGTCATGAAAAACAGCGGTCAGAGGGACATGATACAATAAAAATACATTAGAAATGCATGCAAAAATGCAAAAAAGACAAAATAAAATTTGTTTATAAAAATTTAAAACAAAAGGTTGAGAAGAAAAAGTGTTTTAGAAAATAAGGAGGTATCGTAGTTCCTTGGGTGACAAGTTCCCTGATGGCGCGCTTATGCAGGGTTGGCTTCTTGTTGCGATGGCTTGTGCTTTTCAGCTTTCTCTAGTTCTTTTGTCGTCGAACCGCCAAAGAATCCCTGCTCTAGAGAACAACGGGACGCGCCCACAGTCCCTCACATGTAAGGCCAGGTGGCCTGACGGCGAGAATTTTAGAGGAAGTTCATGCTCACTGAGCCTGATGTTGACGCATCTTCCGGTCCTGCCCAAGTAAACGTTTCCATACGAGAACGGTATCTCATACACAACTCCACGGTCATAGCGCATTTCTTTGTGGGAATGTCTAATACTGCATTCGTCCGCCTTGTCGCGCTGCGTGTTTATTGTGGGGCAGAGTCTTCTTAGTTTGTCTGGAGCAGATAGCACCACCCGGCCATCATACTCGGATACAACTCTCCTGAAGCTGTGGGAGATGCGATGCTTGTACGGGACGACTGCAGGTCGGTATCGTTTCTCTCTACACTCTCTTGGTCAGTTAGATTGGATCATGCATTCAGCCACAATCTCATAGGGTCAGAACTAGGGAAGCTAGAAGCTTCGAGCCGTAACTCTTTGCTGCTTAATGAAAACAGGACATCTTTAGGGCCGCGCTGAAATAACTGGAAACAATTCCTTACCCTATCAGATGTGACTGAATGCATGCTCAAATCTAACCGACCAAGAGAGTCTAGAGAGAAACGAGACCGACCTGCGGTCGTCCCATACATGCATCCCATCTCCCACGGCTTCAGGAGAGTCGCATCCGAGTGTGATGTCCGGGAGGTGCTATCTCCTCCAGACAACGAAGAAGACTATTTCCCAAAATAAACTCGCAGTGCGACAAGGCGGACGAATGCAGCGTTAGACATGTCCACAAGTACATACACTATGACTGTGAAGTTGTGTATGGGATACCGTTCTCATGTGGAAACGTTGACATGGGCCATACTGAACGAAGCGCCAAGAGCAAGCTCAGCGAGCATGAACTTTCCTTGAAATCCTCGCCGTCAGGTCACCTAGCTTTATATTTGAGACACTGTGGGTGCGCCCCGTTGTTCAATGATGCAGGGATTCTGAGGCGCTTACACAACAAAAGAACTAGAGAAATCTACGAAGACCAGGCCATCGCAGAGAGACGTGAATCCTGCATAAGCGCGCCATTAGAAAACTCGTCACCGAAAGAACCATCCTTATTTCGAAAATATTTGCGCTTCTCAACCTTTTGTTTTTGAATTTTTAAAATATTTTTGTTTATTTCTTTATTTATTATTAGCTTTTTATTTATCTCAGTCGTTCTTTTGAATCCTTTCCTTCTTTTCAATTTTCTTTTTATCTTCCATATATATAAATTTATTTCCGTCCTTTTCTTCCTTTATTTATTTATTAAAATGTCACTTCAAAGCAGTGCTTGACCTTCCTTGTGCTTTAGTCGTCTTTCGCGCTAATATTTTTATGGCGAAGGTCGCCTGCTTCTATGAACGCCGCAACGCTAGCCAAAGTCGGACGCGCCGTTCTGGAGGTGGACGCTGGAGGTGGACGCTGGGAGCCGAAAGCGGTCGTCTGGTGAACCCCTCGCTGTTTCGACGAGCCTTGGAGCATGCTCGGACCTTTTCCGAGCAAAGCGACGGTGACCGCGCGCAGCCCGGTCTGCTTTGCAGCCTAGCTTGGAGCCCAAGCTAGCGTTACCACGTTGGAAGCAGACGGCATTCGGAATATGGTGCGGCTGTAACTGGCTTCATCCGCTGCGTTCGCGTGCGCGCCTATTGACATTCGGTAACCGTAGCATAGGGACTTTATTGTGCGGAAGAACACGGTAGTGTGGCAAGACCAGGTGCGTACTTGGGCTCGTTCAGCGTCCATTTCAATCTGCAGAACGCGAAAAAAAGAGTTCTAGATAAGGACTTAAAGCGGGGGGGGGGGGGGGGGGGGTTGGTGTTCTCCCTCGCTTAATATTTGTACGAGCCATTGACGAAACATACGCTGTTTTGTTCGCCATTCAAGGCCGGTTTTTGTCCCGTGGAACATGGAGCTGAAATATCAAGGCCATAAATTTTACCGCTTGCATTGGGTACCATAATGAGCACTAGTAGTTTTAATAACATCCCTTAAAATAACCTTTCCGTAATTTGGTGCCATCTAATGACCCACAAATAGGCACAACATTTCGCATGCTACTAGAGGTAAAAATGTGGTATTGCTTCAGTGGACGTCAATCTCTTACGTCCACCACTGATGGGAGTTTATTCTTTGTACTTTTTTTTCCGACTCATTTTAGTAAATGCGTTGACGAAACCACCACCCCGTACGAAGTGATGACCAGAATTAAGCTCTCGACAAAAAAAATCCGCATCAAGAAGCTTAGGGAGTGGTTGCCCGCCAAATAATTAGATGCGTGTTCAAAATTATTACAAATTGGGCGTCGATCGCACTGTGTTTTGTGTAGAATTCAGAGGCTCTGCTTTGTGCTTATTTTGCCCATTACAAAAAACTTTTTTGGCACCTACCCAGAGCGGCTCGCGCCTTCAACGTCCTCCATCCGCCAGGAGACCGCCATTAGACAGACGCAGTACACTCAGATGAGGATATTGATACAAGCGATTAGACGGACTTTCCGAAAAGCTCCGTTATAAAAAGAAAAGAAAAGACGCGATCACTCGTTCGTGTTGATTCTGTCGCGTTATCTCACATGGTGCTGCTTCCTCGCAGAGCTCGAGGCGAGTGCCAGATCGGGGGACAAGGACGGCGACAGTCTGGACGACGGGGAATTCGAATACGACGGAACTGTACGCCATGATTTCAGAGAAACCTCGCTCTTTAATCAGTACACCATCGGGTAAGGAGCGGTTTCAGTCCAAACATAGGCACCTCAAATGGTCAAACGGAAACGCGACGAAACTCACCAGACATCTCGAACTCGGGCATAGTTTACCGAATAGCGGTTAGGAGTCACACGTTCGTACATACTTGTAAATGTATAATATAAATATATGTACATATATCAGTAAATATATCGCGGCCTTCAAGGCGTGCTGCGAGCAGAACAAGGATAAGCTTTCCACCTGTTCCTCCTCGGGCACAATTTTGAACAAAGCATGGCGTTCCAGACGCACAGCTTCGCTGCACGCTTCTCATTTGGGAGTCAGACCGTTAACTATGGGCTCTGTGGTTGGTAGGACGCGTTCCGAGGCATCTTAATGACTGGCCTTCCAGAGGCTATGTGGGAACGAGAACAAGTGGAGCACTTGTTCTCTTTGGCCTCTGAATGAAGAAGCAAACGCTCAAGGAAGAAGTTTACACTAAAACACCGTGGGTTGTCAGCTGTTTGTCATCTCCTGTCCTTTCTTTCTTCGTGTTTAAGTATAATTCTTAAGTTCAAGCTAATATATTTACAAATATTTACATAGGTAGCTTACTGTTACTTCAAAACGTGCGGATTACATAGAACAATTAACCGAAAGAGGGAGGAGGTCTTAATTTGCCACGTGGCAGGCACGTAGCCAGGGAGGACGGGGGGGGGGGGGGGGGTCATGGGGCTCGCCCTCCTCCCCCCCTCCCCCGATCAAAATCCTGGCTACGTGCCTGCCACTTGGTGTAAAGGGTTTTAGTATAAAATCACTAGACTTTTAAACCAGATTTCACCTACCTTTCTGTGCATAACTTTTTTTGGATTTAAAAGGAAACCAATAAAGCATAAATATGTTGGACATATCATACGAAAAACTATATAAAGAATGAAAGAGACGGGGACAAGGGCGGGTACTATGTCTTCATAGTGTTTTTCTTGACTCCAGTCTCGAAACACTGTCTAACGCGTGTTTGGAGCAGATATGTACGAGTTACTGAAATAGTGTAACCAAATACCGTTCCTCACTTAGAAGGTAACTCAGTGCGTTACTCGTGACTGCGACCCAAAAGATGCCTCAGCTTGAAATTAAGGCGTTATTTTATCCTCACTCTGTCGTCTTTATGATGCAGTAGAGGCTTCCAATATTTGTCGTAATTCATAATTCCTCCTTTTTTAACGAGTTTCCTCAGGAATAACAATGGCTATACTGACAATCCTTGGGCACCTTTATCTATGGTCTCAGAGCCGTGCAAATAAAGTCGCGGGTTGGGGTCAGAACTAGGTTGGTTAGTTGTGTTGCACAGGTTCTCCTCTCGGATGTGACTAAATACCGTTACCCATTACTTCGTTGAAAAGTGACAAAAATATGCTTCTTGCTCCTTCGCTGAAGAAGTAACCTTGTCGTTACTTTGTTACCAAACAACGTGTCTAAGTGCAAGTAACGGCCGTGACCGTCGACATCAGAAAGCTGCGCCACGATACGCGACGTGAACGTTGTTGGTCTTTCCAGAAACGACCGGAGAGTGGAAGTTGAGTACTCGCTGCCGGACTCGATCACGACGTGGGAAGTGAACGCAGTGAGCACAGCCCCTTTAGGCGGCATCTGCGCTTCGGAGCCTCTTGAGATCGTCGCCTTCAAGAACGTCTTCGTGGAGATCAACGTGCCCTACTCGGTGCGAAAGAACGAGCAGGTCGAGATTCCCGCCACCGTTTACAACTACGGCCAGAAAACCATCAAGGTGAGGAGGTTCGCCCTTTGTTTTCACTTCCGCGTTGCACCATGGCGTTTCACCAACGCCTGGACCCCTTGATTTGTCAAACTGAAAACAAGAGCAAGTGTAACAGATTGACACTAATCCAGCAAGTTCTGCGATTAGTATATACATTTTAATCTCGCTAGCTACCTGACCGGTGGACAAAGCGCCCTGACACACGATGTGCCATAAGGTGGCTTTAATTTGGTTGTTTTCGGTTTCAGCAGGCTCGCGGCTGCTTTGGTGTGTTAGGTCGTTTTTGCTTAGTTTTGTGACATAACTGTAACCCTCGTGGTACACAACAATAATACAGTGGTAATGAGTCACTTTGAGAACTACGACGTAGTTAGGACCCTAAATTGACGGCGTTTTTACGAACACTTTTATCTGATCTTATTCGTCGTTCGTCCAGGTTCGGTGGCGAAAGGGCTGGAATGATACGGGAGGAGTATTACCGATGTTTATGGCCGTTCTGGACGCACTCGCTGATACTAGTTTCCATAAAATTAACGAATGAAGAGAGAAATGCATGGAGGCCCAGTGAAACTACAGATCGAGAACTTGATTAACAATGTGCTGAATTAAAGATAACAGACGAATTCGCGAGTTTAGTGCTCACTGTTCAAATTTCGATGACACAAACGTTTTCTAAAAGTTGCCGACTGGGAAACCGCCCTGTAATAACGCATGGAATGCAAGAAGCAGCGAGATTATCTCCACAGATCTCCTTAAAGAATTTAGGTGCTCAAAAAATGTTTCGATGATCCGTGCTAAGCCGAGTAGGAAATTTGTTCAAGTATTGGCCCTGCTAAAGTGTTCATTAGCAGCATTTCGCGATGTTGACCTTAGCAAACTACTTGTTATACGGAAATTTCCTAAAAACGTATTTAGAATATGAGATATGGAACGAAATCGTGCATTGAAGTCTGACGTGTGTCTTCCTTATTATTTGTAAAATAAAATTAAATGGCGCAAAAGAATTGACTTCCAGCAAGCTCGGCTTGAGTCAAACGCCAGGCACGACTTCATGGATTTGCGTGGACAGATATGCGTATCCGTTCGAATAGATACGCTTTTCACTTTCAGCGGCGTCGAGGATGAATCCGGCATCCACAACGCTGTTTTCGAGAAATTTCCCTGCAGACGGCTCCTTTTCGGCGTCACATACTGCGTGCCTCCCGCGCTTTTGTCAGGCACTCACAAGCTGTCTTTGACACGTTTTTCACCGGGGGAGACCAGTCCTTTGTATTTAAATGAATTAAATGAATTGGGCCTCTTAAGAAAATTGAATGGCTGCCGACATGGGACCGAACACAATGTATAGTTTCTTTAAATTCGTAAATAAATAGATGAAGCGAATGTTTATATAGCAAGAAATTATTCCCACACATATTCAAAGCTAATAGTATTGATTTTGTTATGAAGGCAACGCAGAATGCTTTCAAGAAACACACAGAGGGACGGTTTGCGTTGACTATATTTGCCTTCTTTTTTGAGATCATAAACGCGCGATCATAAACATACCTTGCGCTTGTTATTGCGCCCCTAGCACTAAGCCTAATTTGCGCTTTCGTAAATAATTGGCCCCTCGATTGTCTTAGAGTAATCTACATGCTCAATGCGTGCCAGTGCTAGCGCTGATTTTTTTACTCAAACGTTTATGGCACGCCGATGGCGCCGATAGTCAAAACGGGCTATAAAATCAAGGTTAGTTGTGCATATAATAATGGCAAGCAGTTAGGTAGTAAAAGCAAGTATCAGACGACACTACACAAAGCAAGGGGAAAATCGCGATAAAACGCCACGAAAAGCACGACTACTGCGGCTTCATCGAGGGGCTCGAGAGGAGCGACAAGTTGAACGCACCTTATGGCGGGCCTATCACGATATTACAAAATGTCAGCGCGCATAGAAAGGAGGATAGGTCTGTAGTTCTTGTTCCCTTACGGTGCATCGCCAGATATTGTGAGAAACGCCTGGAGTCCTTGAAAGTTCCGAGTGCACGGCCTAGCGGCGCACGCCACGCAGCAATCGTAACGCGTATCGGAGAACTCAGCCTGTGCCGAAACCAAGGCTCTCAAAAGGGGCCTCGACAACCCGCTGGGCAACGACAATACGCCTTGATGCTACGGGCATTCGCTCAGTGACGGGCAACGAGAGCACGCAGCTCGCAACTTTGAAGCGAGCTTGACGCAACTGGTGTCAATTTCGCAAGGTCATTGGACGTCACGCACTGCCAGGCAGTCTGACAAAAATCCTTCTGTCGTGCTTATCTTTTTTAACTGACTTACGTGGTGTTCCACGGAACGCTGGTCAAATTGCTCCTTCTGCAAGAAGGGAGCATCGCACAGAAGGTTCCCGAAATATTGGTTTTCTCCAAAAGGCATCTTTAAGTAAGTTAAAGGGTAATTCCGGTAAATTTTCTCAATATTAAGGTTAGAACTATTTTTAGGGAAGTTAGTGTCCCCGATTTACGCGGTGGTCTTTTGTGTTCTCGATGCCTTGTGTAGTTTTGTAGATGTCTTAAAGGAGCACTCCAGTGGTTTTTGAGTTCGTGTTTTGATGATGACAACTGAATTTAGACGCCCTAAGTATCCCTAAAAACCAAAATGTATAGTCATTCGGTGATTATTTCTTTAATAAAAATGTAATTGAAGGCCGCCAAACCTCGGACCTATCCGAAAACGAAACCACTCTCATTGGTCATCACACGCATAACAAAACGATCTCGGGCCAAGGGCGTTGAACGACGTTCCGTCGCACAGCGATCCCGAGGTTGCCGCACCGGCCGAACCTCTTTGTCATTCGAGCTTTGATCATGGCGGAGTTCTCTACGCTCGAGGACCTGACGCCGTTAGAGGTTGACATTCTTCGGCGGACAGCCGACCTGGGGAAGATTTCCTATGACGCCACTCCGACGTGCGATGTGGACAATAGCAGCGCTTCGGAGTCGTATTCGGGTTCTGAGGACGACGAAGCGCAGACCTTTTCGGGCGTTCTTCGATTTGCGGTTGGGGCAAGTCGTAACCATACCCACGTTTGGCATACCATCGTAACCTATGGTACGTGATGTGAAACGATGTCGCCACGTTGACTTTCGCTTCGGGAGGACGGGGAAGGCTGGTTCAGACGTTTGCAACGAGTGCGTTACCTACGACTGCCTCCGTTGCAACCGGAGCGACCGGAACGACCGCTCTGCGCCCCGCGTACTTACACCCGCAACCACTGCAACAAGTGCAGCGGGTCGTCAGCACGGCGACCGCTTCTACGCCGCCGCCAGCTGTTTCAGCGGCGCCTCTAAAAAGGGGACGCACTGCCACTCAATGCCGTAACAGAATATAGACAGACAGTTTTCTATAGCCTAAAGCTTTATTTTTTTTTTCATGGTAGGCTTGCAAGGTAAAGTGGATGAAAAAAAGAACAGAAAAAGATGCAGTACGCCGTCTTAGACGATCATGACTCTAATACACGACTTTGCCAATAGTACAAATATCGCCACACGCCTTTCCTACGATTGTAAAAGACGATGTAATCTTAGCAGCGATATAGCAACGTAGAAATATGATTTCGTGATCAGATAGACGTTGCGAGTGTTCAGGATTGCTAACACTAATCACTTTTTTCCGGTGATGAAAATGCGTGAAAATTCGCATCCTTTATACGGTACGCGCCAGTAATACCTTGAACATGAGCACACGCATTAAATGCGCCAAATATGAATTCCGTGCGATGCTCGAGGGCACAAATGCTTAGAAAGCACCACTGTAGTCGAAGTAAACAAACAGGACGGCGCGGGCGTTTCTGCTGTCTTGAGAGTGCCGCCATGATATAGCCGCACGAGTAGGTGGATCTTCCCTTTTAGTACGTGCTGGGTTATCATAGCGACACACGACAAAAATTCACAGTCAAGGATAGTGCTTTTACGCGGAACGATGAGCTTTCACCACGCCGTCCACGTCGACGATTACCACCAACGCCATGTTTGCAGTTCATGATACGTGCGCTTCCGCGCATCTCGAGGGAACGGGAAATTCACCCCCCGCGGAGGAAGGCAAGGAGAAAACGTAGTCCCTTGTTTGGGAAACGATAATTGCAGTATCGCGTATTCTAAACTAGAACTATTTTACGTCTTGTGAAATTATCATGCAGAGCATATCTAATTGAACTGAAAATTGTCCCTTAAGCGAAACTGTACAAATGCCGCCAAAATTTTCAAACATACGATAATTTCATTGGTCGGCGAAGGAACAGAAAGGACTGCGCACATATTTATTCCTGCGTGACTAATAGGCGGTTCTGCCTTCTAAAACTGAAGATACCCATTCACTGACACTTCCTTAACGCCATCGCACCAAAAAATAGCTTCCCCAAAAACCATTTGAGTGCGTCTTTAACGCAAAGTTTTGTTTCGGGGGTCTACGGCGAATCGAAACTACCGGCTCGAGCATGATGGCGATCCCTATGACGCAAAGTTTGTACTGTGCTGCCCCAAAACGTACGACTGGCCTAGTGGCAAGAACACTTCCAATCAGGGATTTAAGATGCTACTGCTGTTTTACTGCTTTGTTTCATACATATCGAATTTATGTAGCAAATAATAATACACGATCCTAAAGTTGCCGGCCGAAAAACAAGTTTGCCACCATGAACGCAGCCTTTGTCGCTGAACTCGTCACACCCAAATATTCTTTGTGTTATGACACAGTGGGGGGAGGAGCCGAAAGATTGCTACGAAGATTTCTTTTCTCACAAACCCACAGATCCTTGAAGTGAGGCGCCAAAACAATGAGGACACAAGGAGAGAAGCAGACAGGACGAGGCGCACTTTCAACTGAACTTTATTTTAGAAAAACACAGAAACGCAAGCGATGCCCAATGTACACGTGCGCATGGGTAAGAAACAAAGATAGAACGAAGCCTAGCGCGTTTTCCTACGTGACACGTTCATTTTGAAGGAACGTATACTCCCTATCAGATAGAGATAAAGATGGGGCGCTGACACAGACATCGGTGCCACGAGATCGTATGGTGAAGGCCTCCAAGATTTCGCGAGCGATTTTTGTTGCGCCGCTTCCAACAATTCTTGTTTCGTCAAACTTTGGGTCACACTCGCATCGATCACAGTGTACTGCCAAGTGGCCAGACGGGGATTGCCTAGTTGACGCAGAGTGTTCCCTGATTCTATCTTTAATGCACCTCCCCGTCTGGCCAACATACACTCTCCCGTACGACAGGGGTATCTCATAGACAACTTCAGTGACGCAATCGCGGTACTGCTTCACGTGTCTCAGTAGGCAGTACCGCGATTGCGTCACTGAAGTCGTTCTTAGTTCCACCGATAAAGAAAAATTTACTAAAAAGCGTCCGCGCCGTTCCTCTTTATTTAAATCGGCCTAACCAAAGTGTAGTCCGACGTGGCTAGGTCAGAAGCAGCTGAGTAGCGTTGTCCACTTTCGGGCGGATTTCGCCTCCGGGCAGTTGTCCCCTCATTGGCGGGATAAAATCATTTTAGGGTAGACTTTCGAAGATTAGCCAAGCAGGGATTAAATCTGTGTTCATCAACGGAAAAAAATGTCAGGTTGTCAATATTTCCGGTGATGTTTCAAGAAAGCGAGGACACCAAGCTTCCATCGTACACAACCAAACTTGTCACCGTCGATTTGAACACAAAAGTCAAATTTGGGGGTTTTACGTGCCAAACCTACGACGGGCATCTGGCACGCCCCAGCGGAGGACTGAGGATTAATTTCGACCACCTGGGGATCTTTTGACGTGCAACCGAAAGCTCGGTTACACGGCGCCTTCTCCGCAATAAGCCTCCGTCATATTGCGGGCACCTCGGCCGGGATTCGAACCCGCCACCTGGGGATCCGTAGGCCGGCGCTCTCGCCTCGGAGCCACCGAGGCGGCCTCGATTTGAACACGCACTATCGAATTTGTCGTTCATAACTGATAATCCTGACCCTCACGTCAAAGGTATGAACTATAAAAGGACGTCACTAAACACGCCCGCACACTACGAGCCCCGGCACGTACCTCTTGCTTGAACGTTTGTCATGCCCACTCGCGAGTTCATGAAACGCGAACCGTTTTAATTCCAAAATGTCTCGAACCGTTCTTTCGAAAATTGCACGCTGCGCTGTTCTTCGTCATAGCTCAGTTGGAACGCCTCTAAGCAGGGTACACTGTGAAGAGCGGTTACACTGGAACCCTCCTTCTAGGAAGTGTTTCGTCCCGAAGCCTTTGAATCCACACATCAGGGTGCAATTCCCTCTACGCGCGCTCTGCCGCAACGCAGACTTGACGCGGGCCCGGTATCCACCACTCGCAGGCCAGGGTGGCGCTCCGGGGCACCAAGGACATCTGCTCCGGCACCAGGGAGGGCGAGAGGTCGGCCATTCACAGGATCGACGTTCCGAGCGGCCACGGCAGGACCGTTATCTTCCCGGTGATTCCGCTCGCCACTGGGGAGCGCTACATCGAAGTGATCGCCGTGAGCAGCGCGGGCAGTGACTCGGCCAGGGTCAAGCTGAAGATTGAGGTGAGGGCCACCGGTGGCCGAGGGCGTTCGCGCGCCGCTTCTCGGCCGGAGCGATAGCCCGTGCTGCAAGAGGCGGAGATACGACGCTCAGTCTGCTCCCCTGCCCATTTCGATGGGGTCAGTGTTGTATCGGCATCATGTCCTGTGTCAACTGTGGGATGCACGTTTAAAACCACACTCTAGCAGTCACACTGTACTGGCCAATTTGTTTTTTTTCTATCTGCATCATGTATCAGTGTCGTCAAACCCTGACAGACTAACCTCACGCTTCTAAAAATGTATTGTGTAATTTGTCATTGCTTTCATTGATGTGAACCGTCACTTAGTATGTTAGTAATAGGTGTCCGAGCGGGGCAATATTAAAAAAAAGATATAAGAAAATCCAATGAATAACATACGAATTTACTCCGTCTCACGTTTCTCTTAGGGATTGAAGGAATAAAAATCAGACAGACGGATACGTGTGTGAAAAGAAACAGGTGTTTAAATAGTCAAATTAACAACATTAAAGTGAGCGATAAAACAACTACACAAAGATGTTGGAAGGATTCAACCTAAACCTTTTGGTTGACATCCACCTGGTTAGGATAGATAGATAGATATTTATTGAAGCATGGAGAGGTAAGCCGGAGTTCGTGCTTTCTCTGGCTGGCGGAACGAGAATGAAAGAAAAAGTATAACAAAAAATTGATACGGAGCCCGACGTTGTATGGCCAGTTCGGCTCCTTGATCACGGGTGACTGCTTTTGTCCTTGTCGCCGTCTTGCAAATTGCCCGGTGTTGTTCGCTTCTTTAAAGCGGCCGTTGTATCTGCACGTACTTTATGGCTCGTAGCGCCTCACATGACACATCGCAAACCGGACACGTAGGCGCTTGGAGATGTCCCAGGTGACCGGTTGACGTTATTTTCGGTGTTCTGAATGTACCACACTCTAAAGAAAAGGGTGTTATGGGGTACACCCATAGGGGGTGTAAGTGCTTGTCACATATACTACACTCTTTGGGGGAATACTTCTACACGCCAAATATGAGAGTATGTGTACACCCGTTCGTGTGGTGCACATGTACACCTTTTTCTACAGAAATCTCACTCAAAGGGAACACAGGTGCACCCCATTCATTGGTGTACGGCTACACCACTTTCTGCACCCAATAAAATAAAAGGGAACACAGATGCACCCCATTCGAAGGCGCATGGTCACACCACTTTATGCACCCGCTTCATAACTAACTTCATAAACCCATTTAAGGCATCAAGGAAACCATTAAAGAATGCATGCGCCAAGTGATTGCAAAAAGGCAGGTAAACGGGCAAACGGGATTGTTTCGAAATCTTATATAAGTTTATTAGACAGCCTATTTCGTAAACAAGTACAAACTTGCACGCAATCCGTGACATGTGAAGAGGTACGAAGAAGCTGTTACACAACTGAGAAGATTACTAAGCAAACAAAAACCGGGGTGAGTCTTATGTAGCGTCTATTCTCCCAGCAGCCGGCAGAATTATTTCCACGAAATTCCACCGGTAGTCGCCATTCATTCATCGAACGACGTTTCATGGACAGCTGAGATTAGCTTTCCTATATTAGCTTCTTTCTTTTTTTTGCTTGTAATGAGCCGCCCCAGAATGTATCCGCGAAGTGACGTGTACGGGTGGGACAGGTGGGTTAACTTTTCGTAATGAGCCGCCGCAGACTGTCGCCACTAAGCGGCTTGAAAGGGTGGGCTGGGTCGGTGAGCACTCGCCTCAGAGATAAACGCGCGACAAAATGTCCCTACAGCGTGCATTTCGCGTAACGAGTGACGATGAAACGTGTCTACAAAACGTGTACCAACGAAAACGTGTTTTCACAAAACGCCGGGAGAATAAGAAAGTCAGTATTCTACCTGCCGTTGTCACATGGTTGCAGACAGCTAATGGCAGGTGACTGCCGATAGAATTTCGGGGAAATTATTCTTCCGGCTGCTAGAAAATAGACACTGCCTAATACTACAAGTCATCCGGAACGGAACGGTCAATTGTTGCAAAGGAGTAGGTTGCGGTGCACTTACGATGAAAATACTGGACTTGAAATATGTAATCCGAGATATATGTCGACACGGGCACTGCAGAACCACACAAACACAAAAACGAAAAGAAAGGGGTCCGTGAAGATTCAACACGATGTGGCAGAAGCAGTAATTTGCCGAATCGAACACTAAACGCATCACAGGAATTCCTCGGGCTTTTTTGAAGAAATCACTTGTCACCGATATACGCCTAGGACTTTTCAAACACTGGAAATCTTGGTACACTCGAATACGTTGTCGCGGACGAAATCTATACGGCAGCCTCGCTGGTCGCAGCACAGTATACAAGAAACTAGGCCGGGAAGCAGACATTCCGAGGTCGGAAAAAGCTGCTACGTCATCCGTGAAACCTTCACCGCATGATCACGCTCCTCTCGTTACCCGCGCCCAGACAGCAGAGTCGAGGGTTAAAAAAGCCTCCGGTGCATTGGTCCGGTGACTGCGCACCTTCTTCCACGCTTTCAGCTTAGGGAGAGAGAGAAAGAGTGCACTAAAAAAATAGCAGCTCCTTCAAGGCCAGAAGGGGGGCGCCCTCGCAAAGGCTTATCTTCAGGGCGGGCGGGGGGGGGGGGGGGGGGGGGGGCGTCCGAACAATGAACACAACGAGAGGATTTGTCAGTTATATCCTCTTGAAAGTTTGACCCACAGTTAATAATGCAGTGGATGCTATCCATGGCCTTGGCCTTCAGGAGGTGCCGTGCTCTGCCTTAAATTTAGTTTGGAGAGTGTAGTCACGTGATCCTACCCGGACACATAATTGGCCTAAAACAAGCATACCATTTACTCTATACTGCCAATACCGAGTGAACAGGATAGCCCCATACTTCCTAAGAAACTGCCCAACCCAAAAAGTGACCCCCAAGGGGGAATCGAAGCACAAGTTGATCGATGCGCGTGGCTAGCGTGGCGGTGCACTAATACACATAGAGGTTTTTAAAGGAGTGAAGGATATTCATTGTCGGTGTACAAGTACACCGGCTGGGTGGCGGAGGGTGCATCTTTCAGGAAAAGGGTGCATGTGCGCCTGATGCACCCTACTACACCCTTTTTTTTTAAAGTGTGCAGGACTCTAATAAAACGCGTCTTTGCCAGTTTCTTTCCGTGCCATGAAGAGAGCAGTGGTTCAATCCAACCGTGTGACCCTCTTTTTGGACGTGTTCTGCCAGCGCACTACCCTGCACGTTATTCTTTTTTTCGTCATACTGATGCCGGCGTAGACGTTCCGGGGAAGTTTTTAGTTTCCCCAACGTAGGAGGAGGCGCAGTCATCACAGGTGATCCTGTAGACAGGTCCCTGAGCCTTTTCTTTAGGGGGACGATCCTTCGCTTCCAAAGGATCGTCCCCCTTTTCCACGTTAGAAGTTTTAAATCCACGTCTTTCTGCCACTGTCTGATTACTGCAGCGGCCTCAGCGAAATTAACAATGCTCGCTACACCGCAAAACGTCGCGTGAATAATGTGACATCCAGCGATTCATTCCGTGTGGACGCCGCAGAATGGGCGCTAAAATTTGATTCACATGATGAGATTCTGCTCGCTATTTTCAGTCGCGACGTCGCTCAAGCTGCAAATGCGTGGGCCGTTGCTGAGATGGTCAACGTCGGTACTGATAATCACAACCAAAATCGGCCCAAGTGAATCCGGCATAGCAAGTCGGTGATGGCCACTGGTAACAATGATCAGCCTCTCCTAGTACCTACCGTTTACACCGAGCCTACCTACCCCAACCCACCTTCAATCTCAAAAAAATTTTTGAGTCCTGCAATTACCTCTTATCGCAATTAACGGGTCAACGCTTGGTCTACAGGCAGCTGTCGTTTGAACGAGTAGACGATAACAAGCGGAAACATTTGAAGGAGCACACGACAGTTCAAACGATCAGGCAGCTGTTTGAGCTTGAAGATGCACTAAACGTAGTCCGGATGTGATCCGTACAACTTGGCGGTTTTCCCGCGTTCATGTTGGAACAAAACAAATAAATCGGACGACCATAAGCATCCATGATTTCCATCCAATGTGCTTTCCGCACAAGCAATCATGGTCCGACTGAGTCGGGTTTTTATTTTTCGCAGCACCTATCAACGTTCTCGTAGGAGCCGAGCAGGCAGAAAACGCATGAAGACCTTCAAACCTTTCCCGACTCTTTTGATACAGCCCTAATCGCGGCGTTTTTACGAGAAGGCAGGTTTTTGTCTGGTTTCTTCCAAAATACCACAGGACAATAGTCTCGTATTGCGACTTCCGCCCGCAGCCCAAACCGGAAGTGCGCCTGACGCGGCACCACCGCGCGGTGACGTAACAGAGCTGAGTTCGTGTATAAAGTCTCAAACTCAATGTCGCCACCACCAACAGAAAATGGCGACGCCTATAGACCAGAATCCGGTCTGTTCCATGGGCGCCGCCCTGCTTGTTTATGCTGACCCTATGACAGAGAAGGGGGGCCGAGCTTTTTGCCAGACTCCCTTTTTTAAAACCTTCGCACTATCGTAGTGCAAGAACGTCAGAAAAGCATAGTCACGTAACTAGAGCAACACCGATGCCAAAAGTGCTGTAAAAAGAGAAGATATTGTTTTATGCGCAGCCCCTCTCTTCACAAGAGCTTGCATTTGAGTTTATTATTTCCCTTTTTTGTCACTGGTGACTAGGATTTCGGACACTGGTCTATACAGTTCAAGCGCCACAACCACAATCCTAGAATGTAAGAATGGCGTGTCGAACTTACAGGTCGACACGTAAAGCTAGATTCATTCTCCTTCAAACTTGAACAAAAGGATAATTCTCTCCTTTTATTCTATTCGTCTGTTCTTGTACGTGGTTCATCACTTTTCTTATTTTTGGTTCCAGCACAATGGTGCCCCCCGAAACGAATCTTTCAACGTACCCCTGAATCCCACCGACGTTAAGAAGCGACAACAGCGCAGCATCTTCCACGAACACTACACGGGTGAGTTTGAATGGTACCCTGCACGTTAGTTAAAAGTGATGATTGTGATTTATTACTTGCCGAAAAGTAACTGTGTACGTTACTAGTTACCGAGCTTTCAAATTTGAACACGCGCCCTTATCTTAAAAGTAGTGCGGTAAGTGCCCTGTGTCTATGGCAACCGTTCAACGTAATATTGTGCTCTTTTCGGGCCTAAATAAAATAAAAAAAATGGTAAAAGGTAATAGTTGGAAATATTTTGTAGCATATCTGTAATCTGCGGTTCGAAACATTTCTTTTTTTGGTGGTAGCGGAGTCTGGACGAAATTGTTTGGAATAAAATACTCTGTCAAAATAATCCCGTTAATATGACCTAGGGCACAGTGATTTCAGGTGACAAGGGAACGCTTAAGCAATTAGGATGTTCAGAATTAATATTAATGTGCTGCTAAATTCATGCACTTTTGGTAGGGATATTTATAATGACTTGCTTGGCTTCTAGTCCTGTATTGGTACATATTCTCTTTTTATGTTTCCGTTATGTTAAGTGTTTGGTGAGATCGCCCAAGATGTGAATACTTGATCTGGATAGGCTAACTCTTTTTGCCGAATCGCCAAAAAAGCCCCTTTTTGGAAAGATTCTTATTAGCTCGAATACCGAAAGCCTAAATTCGGGTGCACTAGTTGTAGGATGCAAGTTCCTTTTTTAAACAAAAAAAGCTGGAAAAATGTTTCAACGCTTTCTGCTATTTGTTGACGGACGCAGGTTGTAACATTTCATCTTGACCGCATCGCAGCGGTATTTGCGGATAAGATTTGTCAACCCATGGCTCATAGCACACTCAAATTTGGGAGCCACCAAAATAAAAATAGACATTTTAAGAATGGATGAAGAATCGAGGATACAGAGGACAAACACATGCACGAAGCCTTGTGTTTGTTATGTTTCTTCTGTACTTAAAATGTATATTAAATTAGTTCGCCTGCATTTTAAATTTTGCCAAAACGTGGCAGACGCTTTTTCTCTTAATTGAAAAAATCCTTTCGCATGAGTTGAGCGATTCTAAACAGACGAATGTGCACTGCGCGGCACTGTTAGCGCGACCAAGCGAACTTTGGAATTGGCAGACTTTTTCTTAGCATCTAAGGGCTGTCATCAGAACTACTAGAGAGGTGAAAAGTGCCGACTCAGGACACCAGCATCATGGGCAAAAGTTTGGTGCCTGACATACATACATACAAACGTTTATTGCATAATAAACGAGTACATAAATTTCACAGAGCCACAAAAGCACGTGTGTTTAAGTGGGCGGGACACTGTTGCAATGGATGGGATGTTACTACTCGTACACAAAGCAACGTACCCGCATGCTTCCGGCCTAAAAAAAGGTAAGAAATAAATTTGAAGCTACGTCTTACAAAACCCAACAAGTTACAAGCACGGTAAATTTAAAACTGAAAATCACAACATGCAAACGCTTATACGGAACGACGCAGCAACTTACATCCAACATAAAAAAAAAAAAAACTAACGTTATGTGGTTACAAGTGTGGTTATGCATCAACGTTATTAGACCACTATCTCAGCTCTCTTTTAGCAATCCAAAGTGACTGGCAGTGCTAAAGTCGATTTGGCAATATGTTATCATATTGTGGAGCATAACTGCCGTACCCTTTTACAGAAGTTTGTGAAAACCTTTGAAAAAACTAAGCGTTCTATTTCTCTCGGGACACTTTTCCTTTTTAGTGGCTGCTTAAACGCGTATTTATAGTAATTGTTTACTAATATGATATAAATATGCAATATGTCAACTAGCAACATCCGTAGCGACCGCATCTTTAGGTCAGTTTCGAGTTCTGCAAATTTAGTTCTATACGCAATGTTTCTCGCTAGGTTTCGCAGAATAATATCTAACTTTTTTTTCTTTATATTACGAAGAGGAACCATAAACCATTATGCCGTATCATAGTAGAAACGATTCCAGTGCCTGATAAGTCCTATATCTAGTACGCGCATCGGTCAGAAAACGAAGGCTGTATATATAAGCAGACACCGTTCATGGCGTTTCGCAGGTAGTCGATATGCGCTCTCCATGACAGATGTTCATCAAAAAGCACATGATACCTTGTGGATGACACGTATTCTAGTGGTGCGCACCTGAAGATTTTACAAGTGTATAAGGGAAGGACCAAGGGGCCGAAAGTTTTATAATTTTGTGTGTTTATGAAAGCATATTCGTTTTGTCGACGTTTACGAAAATTTGGTTGCGAGTGAAACATGCCTTTAGGTGGAATATGCCATTTTGAAAACACGATGTAGCTTCGAATACGCCATTTTCAGATAAACCCAAAGTGGTATCGTTGGCGTACTGAAAACTCCGCGGGGAAAGTGAAGCTTCCCAATTACATTAACGTACGTGTTGAAAAGGAGAGGTCCTAAAATAGATCCCTGGAGAAACTGTAATTAAGTTTCACTAACTTACTCTTAGCTTAAGAAATATTTACTAGCTGTAGACGTCCTTAAAGAGGACACTGACAGGGTATTTAATCTCGCAAAGATTTTTCTTTGTACATAACATATGAAAGCCCAACTACCCGGAACACAATTGGCGGTTCGAAATTCGTTTTCTTTCAGCCCGAAAACCGCCGATCGAGACGAGGGCCGTTTGAGTCGCGCTCACTCTCTTCTCCATGATCACGTGCCGTTTTTTATGGTTTAGACACAACCCTCAAAGATAATCAAGGTCACGGGTCATTGAAGGTGCACACATAGTACTGCGAATGTATAGAAAATATAATATCCATTTTTTGTGGCCCCGAAAATGCTGCAAACACGTTAAAAAAAAAACAAAAAAACTTGCAGAGCCACGTGGCATTTGATAACGTTTCGGTGTCAGGTTCGAGCAGTTGCGTTTTTTGGCTTTATTAAAAATATATGTGACGTTGTATCAAAATGTTGATTGGTTAGCCTTCTGACACCATAATGAATCGCCTGGCCAAAGATAAAAAAAAAACTATTTGAGGGGTGTCAGTGTACATTTAAAGGTAGTCAGCCAGGAAATCATTGAACGGGCCTCCAAAACCCAAGTGTTTTTACTTATGCATAGCAACCAGTGGTCAGTTCTGTCAGATGCCTTTTTGAGATCTAGAAAAAGATTTGGCACAAAATTGTTACGATCAATATTTTCGTGAATATGATCGAAAAGGTCTTCGCGTA
Organism: Ixodes scapularis; assembly: GCF_016920785.2. Taxonomy (NCBI): domain Eukaryota; kingdom Metazoa; phylum Arthropoda; class Arachnida; order Ixodida; family Ixodidae; genus Ixodes; species Ixodes scapularis. Next base: position 51,702 of record NW_024610198.1, on the reverse strand, counting down.
ATGATTGTGTGACTGCGTTTTGGCAAAAGCCGTACTGGGAACTACGCAGTGAATAATACTTCTCACTGAAAGACGTTATTGTTTAGAAGACAAACTGTCCAGGATACCATAAACAAAATAGAAATGGGCGGTCGACTTTCTGTTTGTGGGGACTGTCCCCTAGTGTACTTACAAACAACAAAACGGAAAACAGAATATCTCAATAGAGCATAATCTTGTTTCTACTTGGAAGACTTATCCCGAGGACACCATCTCAGTGTAGAGTTTGGTCAGGATGTACACTGAAAGACGTGACCGTACTCTCTCACGTTGCCGCTAGCGGGACGGAGCTGGCAGCCCACGCGGCTGCCGTGAGGCGGAACGAGGATCAAACACCGCTTGACCAGGCTCTCTCTTTTTTGTTGATTTGTATACTTCTGGAAAGTTCCGACCAATTTTAGGTCGTCGTCCTGTGTTCTGATTTGGAAAACATGACGAAGTTCAACAAGAGTTGGAAAGTGGACCACTTCGAGCTCTTTCTAAGACACGTAAATATATGAAAGAATTAAAGGAACATTCCTGAAGGTCCCACGTTTATAAAAGGAACGCCACTTTTGCGTCGCACAATGTACGATGCCCCTCTTGCTTGGTTGCATGCACAGATTCGCATTTTTAAATAGTTCTTTTGAGTTTTGCATTCGTCTACTATTTTTTATGTGAGGCAATATCTTGTACAAGTGCTTTTCTTTGTTGCCCATGTAGCGGTTCTAAAGTGTGAGAGCTGCAAACCCAAGATGGGGAGAGTCCATGGTTGTGCAACGTGTGGTGTACACGTACCCCTAAAAGTAACTAAATACTCGATACTTTTTACTCGGTCAAAATGTCACGAAAATAAAGCGTCCATTCATTTCGATGAAAATTAGCCAAATCGTCCCATTGTTAGCGAATAAAGTAGCCAGATACAAGCAACGCGTCACGCACAATTCTGGTATAACTCCTCTACTGGCAAACGAATAATCCTTCACGGCGCTGTTGTTTACAGAGAGCTACGCCACCAACGGCCGGCAGCTTGTTCAGATCCAGCGGCCCAGTCCGGACATCGCAATTCCGGGTTCCGAGCACTGCGAGATCGGCATTATCGGTACGAAACGATTTTTGATCCACGCTGGGCCAGTCAACCCTAGAAGTGTGGCAGCATTGCTCCTTCTTTTTCGTTCAAAATGAATGTTTATAGACGTCCTAGACAAAGAAGAGTAAGCTTATCAGAATGTGATAACAAAAAGGTCGCATGAACTTGGAATCACAAATAACGCCTCTACAAAAGATGGAGCGAGTATACGCGTGCCGTGAACATAGTTTTACGTTTGATGTTTAGACCACGAAGAAAAAAATTCTTAGTTTTGTTTGGATAAACGGCTGCTCGTTTTGTATTCTTGCGCAATTGGTTTAGTTACATATGCAGAAATAATTTTATCATAGGTTAGGTTCAAGGTTCTGGTAGTTACCCGTTGTACAATAAAGTTAAAGACATCCAGGCAGAAAAAAAAAAAACCAGAAGCTCCATGCATATTCGTATTTCGTCTTATTTATTTCAATAACCATTCAAGTGTATGCTTTCCAGTGAAGCACGTAAGGCACAGATTTTCAAAAAAATCATTAGAAACATCTATGCCTCGGTTAGCTGTATTGAAACACTGTGGCGAAATTCTACCAATGCCTACATAAAAGGCATACGTTTGCAAATCAACGTTCTAACTATTCAGACACTCAAAACATTGATACGAGATTGTGTATTAAGTAATTGAAACACAACATCGTTCCTTAAGTTCGGGAAACTAAAAGTATCCATAGAATTCATAGAAAAGTATCCATAAAAGTACCGCGGCGTGCGTCGATTTGTACATTCCTGGTCTGCCTTGATGAGGCATGCGATGCCTGATGAGTCCGCTTGAATTGAAATAAACGCCGCGGTTCTGTTTTTATTTTCGTGCGTTCCAGGCGACAAACTCGGTCCGGCGCTAGAGACAATGGTCAAAAATCCCGGAAGCATCATGAGTATGCCCACCGGATGCGGAGAGCAAACCATGATCAGTCTGGCCCCAACCCTGTACGCTTACCAGTACCTGAGAGCCGTGGGAAGTATCGGCGGTCCGTACGAAGACCACGCTCTCGGCTTCATTCGTGAAGGTGAGGACGATATTTTACGCTCACTAAAGAGTTCATGGCAAAGTGAGAGCTCTGAGGATTTTGTTCGCTTCTGATGGAGAAGGGCACTTGACATCAGGTCGCAAATGATATTATGTTCATAATATATTAAACAATGTTGGTGGTGTTTGATCATCACCGGGCTGTGTAGTATGGTTATTCAGATGTGAGGAACCTTCAGGGACTATTTACCTCCCACTCATTTGCGCTGAGCTTTAGGCAGTCAGTCACTTTGCTATATATAAACGTTTGGCGTAATGTATCCGCTATACACTCCTTAGTTCAACAGCGCATCACGGAAAGAACATCCACTGCACTATTCAGCTACTAATTGTTGCACTCGCATTGATAAAATTTGTCACATATTGTTTATTAAACTGATCGAAGCGTACAAAGGACGATATCTAAAAGGTACTGCGCACTTTCTTGGGAGACATGGTCAATGAAAATATTTACATCACCTTATATTTCCGAAGGAACGTTTTTCGTTCGAGAAATTTTCAAACCAGTTTTTAATATTAATAGTGTAATTACACATGCTCAGTGTCACTAGCTAAGCTCCTCATAAAACGTGCGACACGCTCGTCTTGAATAAGATCCTTTTAGAAATATTCAGAGAGATGGAAATTTGAGCAAGTTCGTCCATACATCACATGCGACTGGCGGATTAATGTGCCCTCTTTTAGTCGCGATACAAATGTCCTGTTTTTTTTTTTTCGTCCTCGCTGTACAGGCTACAAGAGGATCCTGACTTACAGAAAACCTGACGGGTCTTTCGCCGTTTGGACCGATCATCCTTCCAGTCTCTGGTATGCACCTCTGTCGCTCCCCTCCTTTTCTTTTTAACGCGCCAGCGTTAAGGAGTCCGCGTCGCAGAAAAGCCGGCGTCGGTGGCGTTGTGACGGGAAAAATTGATTGGTCCATAGGGTCATAACGTCACAGACACGTGACCTCGCGCGGGAAAATAAAACGAACCGAAACGCTAGCGTGAAACGTGGCGTAACGCAGGGAATGAAAGTGATTGAAAAACATGACATGTAATTCCAATTAAAAGTCGCCACATGTCTCGATATGATTTTACTTGATAAAGTTATTCATTTGCCTTAAAGAAAATTTGTAGAACTTTAGGCGGGATTCGAACCAGACATGTCCGCCGCAATTCTTTTTGAGACTGCCAGAAAGAGCATGAGAAGCGAAGGAGAAGGCGATGTGAACCGGATTCAATAACGCTATCGTGTTCCACTCTTAAAGGCGAAGCTTAAGTGTCCTCCAAGTTGTTCTACTTTGCGTGCGTGTGTGGGTCCGTGCGACATGATTGATAACCGGAAGTTTCACAATGGAAGAAATAACCAAGATCCTGTACGTGATTGATTGAAAGTAAAGTAATTGTATTGCTTATATTTTTAGACAGCCGGCAGCTAATCAGGCTCAGTGGGCGTCTGGTGTCTCAGCTACAGACGGGAATGATTGTTTGATTGAAAACGTGTATTTTGAAAGACAAGGAAAATTCTCGTCTGTGAGTGGTGTGCCCTGCGATGAAGGAATGAGTTTGTGTAGTTGTAATATGGGGTTTTGTGCACGGACCCCCGAGGCGTGCTTTATTTCCCACAGTCAAGGCACCTCCAGTGGGGCTAAGCTCGGGTCGGGCCGAAACACGAGGGCACCCTATCAGGCCGGGCCCGGGTCAGTAAGACTTATGGGCCTGGTCAGGCCTTAAAAGCTGGACACGTGGAGTGCTCTAGGATATATTGTCACGAATGACAAGGTGAAACAAAGAATAACTGGGGAAACTGAAACGTTTAATGGGGGCGAACTTGTGCCGAAAAATAAAAAAAGGAAAAAGAAGATAACAGCAGAGCGTCGCGGGCGTCGAAGTCGGCGTAAGAGCAGAGTTGAATGCTGGGTCGAGTACTGCCCCTGCTTGGCACGCGGAGCCCTTTTGTACACGCCTGGGCTTCTGGAACAATCAGCGAAGAAGTTTCGGCGTGTAGAATATTCTAACCTCGAATTACTGCCTACCTGGCCAGCTGCGCGCGCGGCATTACTCCCCCCTATAAAAAGTGCATCGCCCTGATATACCACAAAACAAAACAAAGCAAATAAAAAGAACGGCAGACTAAAGGGTCATTAAGAACACATAAGGTCCATAGTCCTATCGAGCTTAGTACGGCTCCAGGCACACGACGTGGACGACTTCAGGTCTTGGTGGGCGGCGTGATGATGTTCTTGTTCCGTCGGGCATCACCTCGCAGTTCAGCTCCCCGAGGTGACGAAGTACCTTGTATGGTCCAAGGTACCGTTTAAGCAGTTTCTCACTGAGGCTGCGGCAACGGATGGGCGTCCACACCCACACCCTGTCTCCGGGCTGGAAGTAGATGTCCCTGCCACAAAGGTTTTAGCTGACCGCGTCGACGCGTTGCTGGTCTTGAATCAGGAGTCGGGCGAGCTGGCGGACTTCTTAGGCCCGTTGAGCAACCACCTGGGCGTCGTCGCTCTCATTGTCAGATGGCTCACGGGGCAGCATGGCTTCCAGCATGGTTGTTACCTTCGACAACCGTGTACCAACTGGAAAGGTGTGTATCCAGTGCTCTCTTGAACCGCCCTTTTGTAGGCAAACGGGACGTAGGGAAACACCTCGTCCCACGTCTTGTCAACTACGTCGATGTACATAGAGATCATGTCGGCTATTGTCTTGTTGAGTCGCTCCGCCAGCCCGTTGGTCTGCGGGTGGTACGCAGTGGTACGACAATGGCTGATGTGACTGAGCCAGAAGATTTCTTGGGTCAGCTGTGCCATGAACGATGATCCGCGATCTGTAATCAGCACTTCGGGAACGCCGTGCTGGAGGACGATGGACTCGATGAAAAACTTGGCGACTTCAACAGCAGTCCCTGAAGGAAGGGCTTTCGTTTCTGCATACCGCGTGAGATAATCTGTGGCGACGATTATCCAACGGTTTCCCAGGGTCGACAGCGGAAAAGAACCAACCAGATACATTCCGATCTGCTGGAACGGTGCAGTTGGTGGAGCAATTGGCTGCAGGAGAGCTGCCGGCTTCGTCGGCGGTTTCTTGCGTCGCTGGCACTCGTGGCAAGATCGGGTGTAGAGGTGGGTGGTTTTGGGGAGCTTGGGCCAGTAATAGTTTTCACGAATACGGGCCAGCGTCCGACTATAACCAAGGTGTCCGGACGTCGGGTCGTCGTGGCAGGCTTGAAAGATCTCCTCCCGAAGGTCGGTCGGGATAACCAGCAGCCAGGGCAAGTTGGTGTCACTGAAGTTCTCTTTGTAGAGTTCACCTTGTCGAATGGCGAAGGTCGGCAGGACTCGTGAGAAAACACGGGGCACGGTACTCCCGCTCCTTTCCAGGTGCTCAGTTAATGCGCGCAGCGCAGGATCGTCTCGTTGACGTCGTACCAGGTCGTCGGTGGTCACTGCTCCTATGAAGCAGTCGTTGTTATTGTCGCCGCTGCTGCCGGAAGGTGTCTCGACAGGGGCCCTGGACAGGCAGTCGGCGTCGCTGTGCTTGCGGCCCGACTTTTAGACTACAGTCATGTTGAACTCTTGAGGTATAAGACTAAACCGAGCAAGGCGTCCTGAAGGGTCCTTGAGGTTCACAAGCCAGCTGAGCGAGTGATGGTCTGTGACTACGCAAATCGGGCTTCCGTACAAGTACGGACGAAACTTTGTGATTGCCCAGACGACCGCAAGGCATTCACTCTCAGTCGTGAAGTAATTTTTCTCCACCTTGAACAGTGTCCGACTTGCGTAGGCGATGACTCGCTCGGTGCCTTCTTGCACTTGAACTAGAACCGCTCCAAGTCCTGCATTACTAGCGTCCGTGTGAATCTCGGTTTTCGCATCTTGATCAAAGTGTCCAAGGACAGGAGGAGTCTAGTGTCTTCGCTTCAGCTCGTTAAATGCCTGCTGCTGCTCTTCGGCCCTTTCGGGCTTCTCGGCGTCCGTCGTGAGGTTTGTGAGTGGTGCGGAAATCCTTGCGAAATCCCGAACGAAGAGATGATAATAGGCACAAAGTCCAAGGAATCTTCGCAAGGCCTTATTTTCTGTTGGCGCTTTAAAATGCCGTGACGGCGCGAGTCTTCTCGGGGTCTGGGCGGACGCCTTCGCTACTAACCACGTGGCCTAGGAACTTCAGTTCTTCACAGACGAACCGGCACTTTGAAGGCTTGAGGGTGAGCCCGGTGGTCTGTATGGGTTAGAGAACCGCACGGAGTCGTTGCAAGTGCTCGTCGAAGTCAGCTGAAGATACTATGACGTCGACAAGGTAGACGAGACAATAATACCTTTCACGAATACGGGCCAGCGTCCGACTTTAACCAAGGTGTCCGGACGTCGGGTCGTCGGGGCAGGCTTGAAAAATCTCCTCTCGAAGGTCGGTCGGGATTACCAGCAGCCCCGGTGAGTTGGTGTCGCCGAAGTTTTCTTTGCAGAGTACACCTTGTCGAATGGCGAAGGTCGGCACAACTCGTGAGAAAACAAGGGGCACGGTACTCCCGCGCTCTTCCAGGTGCTTAATTAATGCGCGCAGCTCAGGATCGTCTCGTTGACGTCGTGCCAGGTCGTCATTGGCCACTGCTCCTAGGAAGCACTCATCGTCATTGTCGTCGCTGCTGCCGGAAGGTGTCTCGACAGGGGCCCTGGACAGGCAGTCGGCGTCGCTGGGCTTGCGGCCTGGCTTGTAGACTACCGTCCTATAGAAAGCCGCGCGCGCAGCTGGCAAGGAGCTCGATGGAAGTGAGCGGCTCGTACTTGCACGGCCCGTTCAATGTTGGTTGCCTCCGTTACAAACGTTTCGACGGTTATAGGTGTACATCGCACCAGGCCTCCGAAGATGCTCGCCTTGACACCTCGCATCAGGATTCTCAGCTTCATGGCTTCGGAGGCTTGAGAATCCTCGCGGTTGCTGAGTTGAAGAACATCTTGGACAAAGCTTACGACGCTCTCGTTGGGGCCTTGGATTCTCGCTTGAAGAAAATCTTTGGCGCGTTCTTTTCGCTGTTGGTTGGTGAACGTACCTCGGAGCTCAGCCTTCAGTTGCTCCCAGGAGGTGATCGACGCTTCGTAGTTTTCAAACCAATCTTGTGCTGTGGCCTCCAAAACGAAGTAAACGTTTTGAAGGCGCTGCTCCGGTTTCCATCCGTTATGGCGGGCCGCTCGTTCGTAATGTTGCAGCCAATCTTCGACGTCCTCGTGGACCTCCCCGTGGAAAGGCGTCGGAGTCCGGGGTGCGACGGGAAGGTAGACGACGGCGGCGGCGGCCGGGGTCTGTGGCGGCTGGTTGTCCATCGTCGGCCTCGTTGGCTGCTTGGTCCTAGGTGGCAGAAGTCCGTACTCCGGGGGTAGACCTTGGGTGCGGCGACATTATCGGGTCTCAATCTTGTCTTCGTTAAGTCCTCGGGAGCTTGGGTTCGGACTTGTACTACGGGAACTCAGAGCGCTGCGCTGCACGACATGTGGTACCCCGCACCTCCACCACAATGTCACGAATGACAAGGTGAAACAAATAATAACTGGGGAAACTGAAACGTTTGATGGGGGCGAACTTGTGTCCTAAAATAAAAGGGAAACAGAAGATAACAGCAGAGCGTCGCGGGCGTCGAATGCGGCGTAAAAGCAGAGTCGAACGCTGGGGCGAAAACTACCCTGGCTTGCCACGCGAAGCCCCTTTTGTACACGCGTGGGCTTCTGGAACAATCCGCGTAGAAGTTTCGGCGTGTAGAAAATTCTAACCTCGAATTACCAACATGGTTCTCCAATTTACCAGAACATCACATCAGAGTCAACAAAATGCGTACACCCTTAGAAAAAAGGGTATGGATAGTCCTCCCTTAGGGGGAGGAACGGTCTTGTAACCTATGTTCCTTTAGAAAGGGAGAAACTTTCGTCCCTGAAGCAAGAAAGCAACTAGTTCCTCCGTCGCCTGCATCTCATTACGGCGGCCCTGAATCGAGCAAATCGAGCTCAATAAGGCTTAACGAGGACGCTACGTCTCTTGTACGGGACGAGAGGAGCAGCAAATAAAAGCGTAACACGAGATTTTCGCGAACTGTGTTTATTTCCGAAGCCAGATTCCCCCTACAGGTACAAAAACTTGCGTTTTGAAAGCAGTTACTCAGTCTTTTCGTCGACAGCACTGCGACGTTAAACGGAGACAACCGATACCCAGTTCCTTCGCGCACTTTACGTCTTACCTTTAGTGTTCCTCGGGTCACAATTACTTCGTCGACCGCACATCACCGAGGAATGGAAAACTCAATCCGTGAAACCAAAAGCCGCTCTCAAAAGAACAAACTCGAAGCCGCTGTTTATCGCGTAGCGTGAAAGAAGGTTAAATCGTTTGCCACCAGATGGCAGGGTCAAGCAGAGTAATTGCAAGTAGCTAGGCTATGTGGCGCTAGGTACTGCCCAATTCATGTTCTACAAAAAAAATAAAATAAAAAAAGTATTTCATCAGGCCACCATAGAGCTTCGGGAACCTCTACTATACACATATTAAGCATACTACAAGCATCAGGTGATCATACATTGAGCACATACACATATATGGCACATACAAACACCAATACAAACGGCACACTAACCCGAACACTACAGCCGAGCTCTGCGTTTCCGTCTCTTATACTGGTCGTTTTGAACGTTCGGAATTTCTCGGTGACTGAATAAGCAATAAAGAAATACTCCCACCAAGTAGATTTTTTTTTTCAGCAATGTCATACCTCTGAGAGTATTTAGAATGGCTCAGGGGATGAATCTCTTATTAAAAAACAAACGCTCGATCATGCCGTAATTATTTGAAAGCCAGTAAATCAAGCCGCTCCAATGGGGTTCGAAGCCATGAGTTTGTTTCCCCACACGGCACGTCGTTGCCTGTATTTCTATTATAATGTTTGTTTTTCTATTTGTCCTGTTCGCGCAAGGCTGCAATTGCCGTCTTGAATTAATCTCTGTAAAGCGGATATTCACTCAGCTAGAAGTGATGCTTCACGGGCGGAGAAATCGCTTTTCGATCAACTCGAATGCAGTCAAAGCCGCGACTTGCGGCAGGTGTTAAGTGTACGGAGCTACGCTGTGGCGAGCTCGAAAACTTCTAGCGCTCATCCCAGCGCGCCACTTGGAGGGCAGTTCCTCCAGGAACCGTAGTATATTTAAACAGCAAAATGAAAAGGAGCTTTTTTTTCGATTTTACCTAGTATTCTTTTTTAATGCTAAAATTCCATACTGTAAATATACATACTTTCCGTCACGATTTCGTACTGTTGAGTCCTTTCCCCAGAGCTCAATCGCTCTCGCGGACGAGACAACCGACAGTCACATTGGCCACTGTACGATAGGAGCTATGTTCAGACCAACGTTCCAACATGACTATCCGCACGTCGATCGATTGCACCTAATCTCTCAAGTGGTATTAAACTTGTTAATGTAAAGCGGAATGTCAACCTGCGACACCCCGCCCCTTCCGATCACGGCCCGACTAGCGGCATCACTGCCCGACAGTTTACGCCATCTCATATTGTTGTTACACCACTGATACGCGAACACACGTTCACTTCGGCGGTAATTCTAGTCTTTTGTTCACAGCCCAGAACACTGCCATCACGATGTTGGTGCTATGTTGCTGACACGCACAAATACAGAACCACGTTGAACGTTAGTTGCACTCGGCATCGGAAAAAAAAAAAAAAAAACGGAACTCAGCACGGAAGGCACCCAGGCAGCCGGCAGGAAAACCTGCCTGCCTGGGACGCAGTTCCTGCGATTTCCATAACGTCGACACAGTTCCGGGTGGTTCCGCTACTGTAGCGACTGTAGTTACGCGTGGGCCCCGCAATCCAGAGACGGCCGTCTTACCCAATGTACGTAGTACTCCTGGCACTGCTCCGGAACTTCGCTGTTTCTAGCGGCTCCGTTTGCTCGTTTGATAAAATTAGTGATAAAAACGTCAATGCAACCGAAATGTTCTGCACGTTTGGACTACAAGACGGAATTACAGGCGGCCTTCGCTGAGGCTTAATAAACTCAACGGCATTTATAAACAACGTGCGCGACCTGCTTGAAAACCGAAACCGAAAGAAGAAGAGTCGGGGGGGGGGGGGGGGGGGGGGGGGGGGTGAGCTTTCTCCCGTCTGCCTGGAGAAGGAGAAAAACCTTTAGTTCCTCCCTTTTTCTCGTGTCCGCTTGGGGGCGCGTCAGTAGAAGGGAGGAAGACGGGCCGTTGCTACTTTTTAGAGCGCAGCTCTTAGGCACCCGTTTCCGGCTTGAGCGGCGTCGCCGTCGGCGTCGGCGTGACCAAGGTCACCCCAAAGTCAACCCAAGATCACGTGACCCTCCCCGAGGTCACGTGACCCCTCCCAAGGTTACCTCAAGGTCACGTGACCCCCAATGTCACGTGACCCCCAAGGTCGCCCCAAGGTCACGTGACCCCCCCCTCTCCGAGGTCACGTGAAACGGCGGATCTTTAGAACGCCGTCTGACAGGGGTATAAGACTGCCCTGCATAATGTCCCCGGTGCGTCAAGCTGTTAAAAGGAGGTTTCGAATAGACGTTCTTTATGGCCTAGCATCATGAAGGCACCCCATGCGGCATTTTACCTTCTACAGCTAGCACTCGACTATTGACTCTTTTTATTTCGGACGATGGCGATAGCTTCACTTCGCAATGGCACGCAGGCTGACGGCGTTTGTCCTTCGGAACCTGTGCGAAGCCCGAAAGTCAACCATGATCGACGAGGCGGTGATAACCAGCGGATTGCGGTATATAATGACGCAACAGCAACAGAACGGAAGCTTCAAAGACGCCTATCATCTGCACCACAAAGAACTTCTGGTACGTCCTCCAGCATCCGTCGGCAGTGTCGAGCGAATATTTTCTTACGATAGATGGTATACTTTGATCACTGTTTGCGGAGTGTTAAACGATACGAGTGCTTCCGCTTCTGCTACGTTGTGCAGGGCGGCGTTGACGGACCGGTGCCTTTGTCGGCCTACGTCCTGCTCACGCTGCAAGAATGCATCAAGGATGGGGTCAGGGTAAGTAGAGGCATCCACCTTCCTGACCTGTTTGACTATACCCGGGGGTGTCTTAGAAACTGTCGATTCATCTTTCTGAAGCCGCCGGTTGGGAGCAAACTTTATTCACAAGAAAGTGACCTAAAATGGCACTACATTCCCTCGCTGTAATATCATAATTGAAAATACGCGAATAAATTACTCAAAAATGTTTATAAAATTCTTTAGCAATAAAATCGCCAAATTTTAATTACTATTTCAACTGCTTATTATGTGATTTGATCATGTTGGAGTTTAGTTCTACGAAGTCCCTCAAAGAATAAGAAACACTAAGCGTCTACTTCGTCCTTTTAACAGCTCGTGGCACGTCGGAGGTGCCAAGATTGCGCCCTAGTGCCGGCCGTCTAGGCAACCTAAAAGAACGGGAGGCACTCACTTGATCGAATGACGTTTTAGCGAACGCCCACGTTTCACCGAATGACACTTGAGCGAATAGTCGGACGCCGTGAAGCGGCGTTTTCGGGTGGGCCAAATGGGTTCACATTTTTGTAATGAGCCGCCGCAGACTGTCGCCGCGAAGCGGCGTAAAGCGCAGCGCGGCGGATGGGTTAACGCGCGTTCCCGTTATTCGCTAAAACGTCGATTCGCTCAAATGTCACTGTTCGCTAAAATGTCATTCGCTCATGTGATATGGACCCCTAAAAGAACTCTTGATGTCAAAGAACACGCAGAGGGACACATATTATGCTCCACGTAAAGCGTGATGTTCTCCGTTATTAGGACGGAGAAACAAATTCGCCCTTTCGCCGTACTAGCGTGACAAAGCCAGTGGTAAAACTAAATGTGAAGTGTTAGTGTGAATAAACTGTGTGCGCATGTGGAGACTGGATGGCGCGAAGCGGCCCGGTGTCGTGCAAGGCAAGCGTGCACGCGCTCCATTGATGCCTTGCTTTTGGGTGCCATCTTCTGTGGTTGCAGTTGAAATGCGTTTTCTCAGAGCCTATTGAAGTCGCAGCAGACGCAGCGGAGAGAGCATTCGGAAAACAGAACAATTAGAACGCGGCAGCGCCGAGAAGAGCCATGGCACCAGCCCGCGACAAAAGACAACCAAACACTCGGAACAACCTCAACCCGTTGCGGCAGAGGAGCCTTTTTTTTTTGTGTGTGTGTGCGTCAGTTTTCTTTTGTTTTCTTTTTGCGCGCATTCCATTGGGAAGCCGGAGCTCGCACGTTTCACGGAGCAGAGCGCCGCTGTCTGCCTTAACATGTGATTTACACCCGCCTGGAGTAAAGCGCGGTCCAAACCGACACGCATTTCTCTTGCGTGTGCCGGAACGAGTGGAAATAGTAGGCACAGTTTCCGAACAGGCAAATATCTGGAGTTACTTACGGTTTCCCAGTCCCTGCAAGCAGCTATCGGAAGCAGTCGGCTGCTTCGCACCCATCAGAACAAGTCACCGCTTTCAGGGCGAGAGAAGCAGCAATTGAAAACAGAACACGTGCCTTTCGCTAACTGTTCCTATAGTGCCAAAGCCAACTCCCCGCGCAGGTAAGGAAGCTTGAGTTTCGAACGCAGTCATATAGGTGTCAACACTGCGAGGTTAAACAGAGACAATCGAAACCCGGCCACTTCGCGCATTTCACGACTTACTTTCGCTATTCCCAAAGCCACATTTATTTATTTATTTTTTTTTGTAGCACCGCACGCCACAGAGGAGTGATAAACCATTCACGAAAGCAAAATACGCTCGCAGAAGAGCTCATTAGAAGCAGCTTACTAGGAACATTGTTGCACGGTAACCTGAAAATGCGCGTCGCGAAGCGTGTGAGAAAGTTAAATACCTCGCCTCCAATTGGCAGGGTTGGCAGGATCAAGCATAACCTCCGAGATTCCGAAGCGCGCGCGCGAAGGCTTCTTCGGCCGTCCCATTCGACTCGCTTTCCAGCGGTACGGGTGTCATTGCACTAATTCTGTCGCTCGCCGCGAGGTGGCGACGTCCTCCTAGTCATCACAGAGCAACGAGCCGTCGGCGTCGCAACCACCGCGGTTGGCTGGTGTCAGGGCGTCGTCGGCAGTGTTTTCGAATCGTGGGAAATTTCGCATATTGTTGGAAAAAGCATGACCAATGGAAAAAGGGAAACCAGAATTTAAACACATAGAAAATCGTGGGAAATATTTTTTAACAAAAAACTTAAACAAAATTTTGTAATTTTCTTATTTACATCGAACAAGAGAAAGGAAGTGGCACTAGCTACTCAGACATTTTTCTGTTTTAAAGAGCCAATCTAGTTCATCACGACTTACATCATCTGTGTGCTGCAAGCCTGCCGGTACAGTACTGCCGGGTCGTGCGCTTTCTTCACCGCTAGCTACAGACACACGTCCTGTCAGTGCGATAGATCATAGAGTGCACAGTGGGTGCGGTCCCTTTCACAACACGAAAACGAGCAGGCGATTTTTGTTTAGCGTAGTTAATGGCCCGCTTGCCTTCATTTAGTTCCCCTGGTTCGTTCAACCAATGTATAGTGCGGAAAAAAAGGGGAAGAGAGAGCGGTGTGCCGAATTTCAACTTCTATATTTTTTAATTTATGCGATGCAAACTTTTACAAAACAAAAACATACGGGAGGTGTTGCTGCACTTAAATATACTTGACGCCACGCGTACTTTAAAAACGACTTCTGTATCTTAAAAGGTGCTGTGGGGAAAAAAGGGAATTTTCGCCGCTCGACGAGAGAAAAACCGAAGTGGCAGTGTGGCAACACTGGCTTCGGGCTTCGTCTAGCGTTGAGCCGGGCTCCGCGGTCTGTTATCATTTTGGCAACTTCCTTGTCTGCCGAAATATCTCAGGTGGTTGGGGATGGGAATCTCGAGGGGAGAAACGAAAAGGTTTCTCTGCCGAAACAGCTTTCTAAAAAGCTCACTTTACGCGTGTTCTGCGTTTTTACGACAGCTCTTATGGGCCCTTCTCCCATTCAAAATGATGCAGGAAGTCTGTCGTGTCACGTGACTTCAGGATGTTTTGTGACGTCACAATCTTACGTGCCGCCACACTGTCATGTGATATAATGTCACATGACGTCATAATCTAACGTAGCTACGCGGATAGTTTTATGAGTACGAATGGGTGTGGTCACTCTCCGAGCAGACATTGGCGGTGCTCCCTGCACGTAAGATGCGAGATCCAGAAGCATACTTTAGGGTTCGAGAAGGTGCGTTAGCTATCCCTGTAATTGCAAAGAAAGCCTAGATTGCAGAGAGGGACGTCCATCTCAAACCATGGAAAGCGTTTGCAATTTCATGACCATCGACTCCCGCGACGATTGGTCGCAAGTGCGCATGCCCAGCGTTTTCACATGGTGAGGAGGAAAGGCAAAGATGCTTGCAGGCGACAAATGCGAATATTTGACAGCGCGCTCGCCACCTATGGCAGTGCTGGTAACTGTCAAAAAAGCTCTTGACATTGGTGTTTCACATATTAGAAGGCACGCACTGCTTAAAAAGTTAACACCACTGATTTTGCGGTATGTAGAGAAATGCCCCCTTCTAGGGTGCCCAGCAAGGATTGACCACGAAACAAAAACTTTTATAATTGCAGCATTGAAGTTTGTGCGGCGATTTCTGGCCAACATAGGCATGACTATGACAGACAGGGTAGCGTATCGGAAGAAACTGCTCGAAGCCACTGCATCGCAAAGTACTTTGCCTCTAATCTAAACATTCAATGCTTGGAATCTGTAAATAAACCAGGTTGGAAGTTTGAATACAGAATAAGCCAGGTTGCAGCAAGGTTGGAATCTATAAATAAGCAAGAGTTATTTTGCTTTAGATCTCATTGGCTGTTAGCATATCAATTAAGTTACGTATGACAAGGTGCATAACAGGATGCGGTGGTCTGTGCTACATGTGCCGAAAACGAGACGTTTACAAGATAACGCCCTACCTTTTGAATCAGCACCAACAATTATCACGAAGTCTGTAAAAGAAATGGAGAAATCATTAAGAGCTGGTCCAATCTCACCGCCATAATTTTTTCCCTAAAGCCGGGGTCACGCTGCTTATACATCATGCAAAAGCCAGTCTGCGAACATATTCGAACGCGAGTCATTACGAGATCTGAGCCTCGAATGCCGCAAGGCAACGAGTTCAAGGAGGCACTTGGCGCGCGGCATTCGAACCACGGATATTGTGGTGACTCATATCTGCAGGCCGTCTTTTGTACGATGTAAGCAGTGTGACTCCGGCTTAAAGGTGCTTCTAGTAGAAGAAAACACCACATTATGATTAAAACGCAATTAATGCAAAAGTGCAAGCGAGCTAGACAAGCATTACAATAATAATCCCCGGAGAAGGGGAATAAGGGGGACAAAGGACAAACACAAAACTTCAAACACAGCGACGTTACTGGTGCGCTACCGAAAAAATCGGCCTGGTCCTATTATCAAACCAGGGACCTCTCCATTTCCAGTGGACCTTAAAATGCAAGCCGTTCACCATTGTTTGTGTTGGCAGCTGATAAACCCGTTTGCTCTACTGACGTCTAGCTTCTAATTAGCTCAGTTTGTGGAGCGCTCCACTTGAAATGCAGAGGTCCCTGGTTCGATACCAGGACCAGGCGCAGTTTTTCGGTCGCGCACCGTCACCTGGCTGTGTTTGGAGATTTGTGTTTGTGCTCTGTCCCCTTCATTCCCATTCTCCAGGGATTAATATTGTCCGCACAATATGACCCACATAAATTGTGTAATAAATTATTAAAAAAATATTAAAGGACGGACAACACGGGCTGCACTGTATAGTATCGAATCTCGTGCTCAGGCTCAAAAAGCAACGTGAAACAACGTATGGAGATATAAAAACACTAGAGCATAAATGATTTTATTTGGGGAAATTGAGATTTCTTATGTAAGGATCTAAATTTGTTCCTGGATGTTTATACGCGCTACAGATTGCAGTCAAATTGATCGAAATGCGCAGTTGTAGCGCTAGTCGCCACATGTCCAGATGAATATCTCAAATTAAATGAGGATCACAACTTGTCCATCTACTTCCCCAGAACAGCTGTTCACCGTTCTACCACAAGGCAGAAAAATCTGTAAGTAGAAACTGCAATAATTCAACGTAACACGACTTTTTTTTTTTTTAACTCTTCTCCCTTACGCCCTTCTGAAAGTACTGAAACGGCAAATTGGGTTCCTGGGTTGAGAGCGCCTCCTCGCGGAGAGACGCCGCCTCTTCCTCTTTTGCCGCTTACACCCCTCCGATACTCAGAAGCGTTCGCGCGCATCGGAGTAGCGGAAGCCATGGGCCAAGCAGAGTAATTGCAAGTTGCTAGGCTAGGTGGCGCTAGGTACCGTTCAACTCATAGACTACAAAAAAATATTCTGCCAAATCACTCCACAGTCGCGCTTTGGGCATCTTTATCATAGACACATGTACATACATTACGCATACCAGAAACAACAGCTGAACATATACGCATATACAACGAGCGCATACGGATACACAGCACATACAAAACATCAACATGAACGCGCACTAACCCGATTACTACTTGCGAACACTGCGATCCTTTTTATGCTCGTTGCTTTGAAGGTACTTATTTTATGAATGATCACTTAAGCAATACATAATGCTCCCAGTATGTTGATTTTTTCTCAATAATGTCATGCATCAGGTGTTTTTAACGGCCCAAGCAATGCATATCTTAGAAAACAGGAAACGTTCATGCCGTAATTATTTCGGTCTGCCGATAAGAAAACCGCTCGACTACGGTTCCTAGCACCTGTTCGTTTCCACGCAAAGCACGTCGTAAAATCATGCGAGAAACGGCAGTTTTTTTTTGTTTTTTTTTATTGTAGTATTTTAAATTTAAGTTTATTTGACATCACCAAGTACAAAATACAAAATGATGTCTGGAGCACTTTTTGCTTATACGCTATTTGTTTGCGGCTGCATGCAATCGTCCTCTTAAATTTACCTCTGCAAAAGACGTATTCACTCAGGGTGGGACGGTGCTTCAAGTGCAGAAAAATCGCTTTTCGGTCAACATTAATGCTGTCAAAGCCGCAATTTGCTGCAGGTGTTGGGAAGGGCTAGTTACGCTGTGGTGAGTTCAAAAACAAGCGTCTTCGCCACAAGTCGAAAAGATCCAGATATAACGCAAAAGAAATTTTCCTAGGACCACGTCGGTCTTTCTGTTTTTTTCTCATTTTAAGCTAACATATACGAGACTGTACATATACGTGCTCTCCTTCACATTTCGAGCCTGTTCAGCACTTCCCCAAAAGCGCCATAGTTATCTAGCAAAGGAGAATAGTCCATTGCAGGCGAGAGTTATATTGGCGCATACGATCAGAGCTACGGTTCAGACCAGCGTTCCGACATGAACCGCATGTGGATCGATCGCATGTCATCGGTCAAGCGGTCTTCCTAAACTCTTTCATGTAAAGCAAGATGTAAACCTGCGACGTCGCCTCATCTTGCTGTGATGCCGCTGGTACGCGAAACACATGGTGACATCGGCGAGTCAAAGATTCCAGTCTTCGTTCCCAACGCACACTTCCATGGCGATGTTGGAGTCACGCGGAAACACAAAACCACGGCGATCGTTGGTTGGTTGACACTCGGTGCAGCGGAAACGGTCATCTTAGCGCAGTACAGGGTACTCACTGCTCCGGAACTTGGCTGTTTGTAACGCACTAGTTTCTTCGTTTTGAAAACAAAGTAGTGGTGAGAAGGCCAGTGGAATCGAGGTGCTCCGCGAGTTTGTACTAGGAACCTGAACTACGGCCAGCGTTTGCTGCTGCTAATTCAGCTCAAGAGTGTTTGGTATACACCGCGTGCGAGGTGGCCGCAAAACGAAACTGAAGATGAGGGAGGAGGGTAGAATTTTTTTTCTTTCTGCATTTAGAAGGAAAATACGTTTCGTTCCTGCCTTCTTTTCATGTACGCACCGTTTAAGACACTTTTGAGGAAAGGACGTACTAGTCCTCTTTTGACTGCTTCCGCGTGGCAACTGTCGAAGGGCAAGACCGGTTTGAGTGGGACTTTGCTGTAGCTCCGACACAATCCTTGGGTCTGAAAAACTTTTAAGTCAAGAGACTGAAGTTACCCAGTTGCGCATATTTCACTGGTGAAGACAAGCTGTGCAACTCGGTTTTTTTTTATAAAAGAAGCCCAATTGAAGACATCGGGTCGTCAGGGGCGCAAAGGAGGCCTCCGAAGGACACATTGCGAAGCTTGTGTGACTGCATAAAACGGTCAAAGTGCCACGCGACTTGATGTCACGAGGTCTCGTCATCGTGTCGGATGACGTCACGCGAGAATGTGACTTCACGTCATTTTCCGTCACGGGACAGTTTATGTCAAATTGTCACGTTACCAAACGTGACCGGTCGATACCACCTCATATCAGACAGACTGCGAGCCACAAAGAAACCTTGAATGTGCGACGCAGGTGGACGACCTGGACGTGTCCAGGGCCCGAGCGACCAACTTCGTGGAGAACAACCTGGAGTCTGGTTCGCCGCCGTACACCCTGGCGCTTGCAGCGTACGCTCTCGCCCTGAGCGACAGCCCCAACAGACTCACGGCGCTCGAGTGGCTCAGGAACGTCGTTGTCCACGACCAGGGTACGTGTGCAGCCGCGGGAGAGGCCGACCGCCCACGCAGTGATCGGCACGGTGCCCGAGGCGCCGAGACGCATCGGGCGTTAGTCGGTGACTGGTGCCAGATGGGACTCCTCTGCGGCGTCAGGAAGACACTTTTAGTTGAAGGAACAGACACGGAAAGGAACGTTCCCTTCGTTGTCTGTTCCTTCGACAAAAGTGTTTTCCTTTTACGCACCGCAGTCTCGAGTGTTAAACAACATAATTACCTACCACCAGCTCGCCAGCGCACTTTGAGTTTTAGCCGAAAAATGCCGCGTTCGCACTCGACGCAGTCGAATTGACTTCACTTCTCACATGTCGGGGAGGAGCCTCTCTCGCAACCCTTACGGTGCGACGAAACAATTTCGCCAAGAGGAGTTTTTCCATCGCACATTTGACAGATTTTAAGCGAGCAGGACGGAGATTTGTTGTTCTATATCAACACGCGTCTTTGACATCAGATCTCTATGGTTGAGCTGCTGTGACGTTTGACTCGAATCTGGTTCCTGAACAGTGTGGGCAAACGCGGACTTGTTTCTGAAGAGCGGTCTAGATTATGTGATTATGATAGCGCCGCATCAGCTGGCGATTTCCGGCTCCTTTTGTTTACAGGTGAATACTACAAACGCAAAACTCCTGTTTTTAATGCTTACATTTTTTTATTTATTTATTTCAAAATACTATCAGTCTCTATTGAGACTATGATAGGGTGGGTATACAAGCGTACAAAAAAATACAAAAAACAACAGCATCAAGAGCAGCACACACTTGAAAAGGTACTATGAAAGATATCGCCAAATAATCGCAAAAAATGCTTTGACAATGAAAGATAACAATATAGATCCGTCATGGGCTATGATGCGTCGGCGAAAAACAATACAAACGGCAAACAATGTTTATTTACATTTCGCAAGATGCTATATAAGAAGAAAAAGCTTCGAGTGATTGGCATACCACAGCTTGCTCCGAAAGAAGATTCCAGTCACTTATGGTATGTGGGAAGAATGAGTATCTGAAACAGTCTTTGAAGAACCGGGGCTGATGAAGTGCGCGACTGTGTTTGTTCCGAGTTACTCTCGACTCGTCAGGAACTAGGTAAGCTGTTTTATCTATCTGCAATAAGCCATTAATAATCATATATAAAAATTTCAATCTTTTTTCTTTACGCCTCATCTTAAGTAATGGAATGTTGGCTTTTGAATACAGTGCCGTAGGTGAATCCAGTCGACGATATTTGGAAAAAATAAAACGTAAAGCAAGTCGTTGCACCTTTTCTAGCTTTAGCACATCTTTAACAATATGAGAGTCCCAAATTTCGCATGCGTATTCCATCAACGGACGAATGAGTGTTTTATAAGCCAAAAGTTTTGTGTTCATTGAACTCAGTTTCAAAGACCGCCTTAAATACCACAGTTTATAATTCGCTTCTTTTACAATACTATCAATATGAGCACTCCAACGGAGATCGTGAGAAATAATGACACCCAGATATTTGTAACTGCTTACCCTTGCTAGTGGATACCCTTCGGTGGCGTACGCGAATTCAATGGGCTTTGTTTTATGAGTAATAGTCATACAAACGTTTTTATCTAAGTTTAGTGACATTTGCCAAGTATTGCACCACTCACCAACGCGTGCTAAACATGTGTTAAGATTAATTTTATCGGTGGGCTCCCTAACCTCTGTATACAAGATACAGTCGTCGGCAAAGAGCCTAGCCTTAACCGTTAAATTGGACAGTATATCATTAATAAATATTAAAAAGAACAAAGGACCGAGCACTGTTCCTTGAGGTACACCTGATTTTACATCAATCAAATCGGAATGTCTATCTTTAATTTCTACAAATTGTCTTTTTCCGTACAAAAACATCTCTATCCATCTGATGAGACCTGGGTTTTTCAGAATATATTTTAATTTGAGTAATAATTTCCTGTGGTTAACCTTATCAAATGATTTTTTTTAAATCTAAAAAAATAACATCAACTTGGCCTTTACGGTTCAGTACTTCAGAAAAATCATGCGTGACTTCATCCAGCTGAGTAATAGTAGATACCCCTTTACGAAAGCCGTGCTGAGAGCTGTTTAATAAGTTGTAATGACTTAAGAAGGAGTGAATATGGCTCGAAAGTATATGCTCTAAAAGTTTCCCACATGTTGATGTTAGTGAGATTGGTCTGTAATTGTTAACGGAGGTAGCTTTACCAGACTTCAAAACAGGCACAACTTTACCAATCTTCCAGTCATTGGGTAATGAACTTGAAGACAGGGAGTCTGAAGGATTGGTTCGGCCGTATGGAAGGAATTTGGACAGGCCTTAGGGAAAATGTTTGGGGAGAATAGGAATTCTTACGCTCGAGGCTTAGCAACTCGTACATAACTCATCTTTCCTCAAATTCCATTGCAAGTTGACACGGTAAAGAAAGGTAAGTGCTCGGCGACCCAATCAACCGCTTTATCGCTCGATCCTTCGCTCTGCCAACACCAGATAGGATAAGCAAGGCCGGTGCACAAGCACTTCCACATCAGCACAGTGAGACATATTGCAGACACGGAGTGCACACGAGTGCTGCGTCATCGTTGAGTTGGCGCTATCCGAATCTGAGGGCGTTTCGTGGAGGTCCAGGAGGCTATTCGCAGGCTACGAATATTTCGGCTTGTGTTGTCTCTTTGCGGTTGTACAAAGCACAAAGATGCGTGATCACGTGGTGCGAGGCTCGTCCAATGAGCGCGTGGTGTCCACAGTTTCGTCAGCAGCTGTCAGCGAAGTAGAGCAGCCAATAGCGAAATAGCCTTTCCGAAATGTCTGATGCCAACCCTAACACCGCGTGTTTGACTGGGCTAACGAAAAGCAAAGCTGTTTACGGGGTGCGCCGCCTTGACTATGCCGCCCATCGCTGCAGCGAGTAACGCCGACCATCTCCTACCGAGTACGAGCTTCACGCGATTATAACTAGCTTCGTACTGGTAGCTATCCTTTTAGGAACACTTAGGGGATGTAAATGTTGTGAAAACATTTCACTAACAATTTTTTGACGCTGGACGTTGTGTCGATTACAATAATACCCTGTCAGAAG
Organism: Ixodes scapularis; assembly: GCF_016920785.2. Taxonomy (NCBI): domain Eukaryota; kingdom Metazoa; phylum Arthropoda; class Arachnida; order Ixodida; family Ixodidae; genus Ixodes; species Ixodes scapularis. Next base: position 29,770 of record NW_024610198.1, on the reverse strand, counting down.
GGAAAGTAAATGTCATTTTAATCGAATGTCATTCACCGCTCGGCGAATCAGCTCGTGATCCTGGTTCTGCACGTGGCGCGGGCAGGCGCAGCGCGTCGTATTAAACACGCGGATTGGCCGAGCTGTAATGTCATTTTGCTTAAATGTCATTTAACGTGCCCGTCTGACAGGGTTATAAGTAAGAATGTCATGCTTGTAGACACATTTTAGTCCAGTGCTCGTCTTGCACTTCCCAACTGTCGAGTGCCCAGTTCCAAATTCGGGACCGGTATTTGTTTCCCCGCATGCCAGTGGCGGATACTCGGCATGTGCCGTCGACCACGCTACCGCTGACGATCCAGGGAACAGCCTACGCCCTGATGGCCTTCCTCTCCGAGAGAGAGAACCGGGACTACGTCGACGGATACGTCCGCTGGCTCAACGGCAAGATGCAGCCCACGGGAGCCTTGTCGTCCACCCAGGTGAGAACCGCGCATGGGACAGCCCGGCTCTCGGTCTGCGTGCACGGTCAGAGGCCGCGCACGAGGGCGGAATCGTGGAGGAGATCCAACCGGCACGCCCTTAGCGGCTAAGCTTAAAGCATCAGGCTTGGCAACAACAACCAGATAGATTATTTGTTGGTGTATCTGACGCAGCGCTCTACGTATGTAGCCTGCCAAGAGCCACAGCCGGGCGTCATCGCCCGGCTCTTGTTCCAACAGTGAAGCAACGATTGAACTAGAGTCGCAGCCAAACGACTTTGACGCATCACTTGAATCCAATCAGTGCTGGATCGACGAAATATGACATAAATAACGCAGTGCAGAAGCTTTTGGTTCTTTCAAATCCAAGTTCTGAGGGAAAGAAGTTGAACAAGGTATCAGATCGATCTCCTCGCCAATAGCTGCGGGAGCGTGAAGTGAAAAAACTAACACATTACGGCGCACAAAAACAACACTCTGTGAAGTGTTAGCATGATTCACCAACTCGCCCAAGCTAAAGTGTTGCGAAAACTAAAAGGTGACAGAGCCGTCGCGATCAAAACTGTCTAAAAGTTCACTATCGGTAGTATCGATACTTTTTCCACAAGTATAAACGGTGTCGAAAACTATCGATGATGGATCATCGATACTGCTATAGGTAAAGAACTATCGACAGTGCTATCGATAGTGCAATCGCCATTGACTGCCGATACCATCGAATGTCAACTTTTAAGAAACTATCGAGTTTTGCGAAAGCGAAAGCACGTTCCAAAAGAAGATTACGACGGATACGCACGGGCAAACAAGGCGGGCTCTGGGCAAAACATGAAATAGAAAGGAATCAAAGCATAAAGTTGCATTCGTATACAATTATTTTGAGATAAGGCAAAAATGTATTTTTTCTACCTCTCCTGTGCATATATTTTTATATATTCCGGGGGTTTAGATATCAAGCTTTGCACGTTAATTGTAAAAATAAAGGGTTAATTTAGTTTTCCTTGGTTAGTAGGTAGTGAAAACATTCGGTGGAGTTATTTAGTATGAAGGTTTTTACATGTTTGTTATATGATTGTATTAATTTTATTATTAAATATACACATTACATTTTTTGTATTTACCAGTTACATATGTGACTGGGCACTCTGCTGGGGATCACTATTTGTTTCTACAGCTAACAATTCTTAGCTAATTTCAGAAGATCAGACTTTTTAACTTTTTGCTCGTTTTTTTTTTCTTTTGATAGATTATGTAATGACAGTGTTTGAATGATTTATTTACTGGCGTAAAACACATAATCCAAATATGGCATGTCACATAGTGTAGAAGTAAATGTTTTCAGTAAATAAATTTAGCACAAATGTCGTGTGAACACTTCAAATTGAACACTAACAATTAAAAAAGCTTGTACTAGACCACGTGATTAGTTACTGGTGCTTTCATTTTCTCTGTTGTTTGAATACAATAATTTTGAAAACACAACGTTAATAGCACAAAAATAAATGAAAAAACGAAAGTTTCGATCGATCCAAGTAAGGATATTTAAAAAAAAAACACAGTATGTCATTGAAAGAAGCTTTGTGAATAAAAAAAGACAATATTGTTTTATTCATTTATTAAACCTGTTTAGGCGAAAGAAACGTAGTTATATTTTCATTAACATCCCTAAATTTTCGCATTCGATCATTATCGCGAGCATCATATTCAAGCAGAATATCGAATTTCTCCGATGCCTAGTTTCCTTAGCACGAGTGGCACAGGGAATTTTCTTTTCCAAATCGAAATCTTTCTAAAAAAGAAAGAAAAAGAAAAGAAACAAGATTCAAACTCTCAAGAATTATTCTAAAACGAAAGAAAAATCTGCAAATTTCAATATCGCTGGTTTATTTGTAATCTTTCCATAAAATACAATTGACAGTTTCTTATAGCATATTTCGAATATTTGTTAAGGAAAAATTCTAGCGTTTTGTTTATCTATAAATAAATTTTAGATTATTCTTAGATAATTATACCAAAGTCCCTTATTGCAGTTGGTCTTTTGTGGAGCTTCACGTAATTTCCTAAATGGACTACACATCCTTCGACATGTAAATGGATACTGTCGATAGCTTTACGAAAGTTTGCTGTCGATAGTCGATTATGCATAGTATACAATCGATAGTTTCACGATAGTCGACTATCAATCATATGCTACCGACAATACTATCAATATTTTCCCATAGTTGACTATCGACAGTACGTGGATAGTCGTTTTTTACTGTCTATGAATAGACTTGGTTTCCACTATCGATTGTAATGATAGTACTGTCGACAGTTTTGCACCATACACGGCCGTGGAGGTGCATTTTCTCCTAGCCTCCTTGCAAAACAATTTACTCGCACTCTAACGACTCTCCGTTGCAATGTGTACCTAGAAGAAGCAGAGGGTGTAACTAGGAAGGACACGAACTATAATACAGTACCTTCCTTAAAACGTCCTTGGAGTGCCCCGTAACACTTTTGCCCACGAACGTCGAGGGTTTACTTATCTTGTACAGCCTGCTAAGGACATCCCATGGAAAGAGAGCTTAGGGTCATCCTAGGCCTATGTTAGCTGTATTTCCAGGTGGAGTTCAGTTGTAAGTGCGATAACTGTAAAATGCTACTTTAAGGGTAATAGAATGTCCGTAGGCTAATTAGGCCGACTGCAGCGAAAATTCCATAGGATTGCGCTTCAAGTGTACTGTATGTCCGTAGGCCAATTTTCTATAGGGGCTTCTAGGAAGGATCAAGAAGGACGAGTACCTAAAATTTAGAGCATGCTGATACAATGACAATAGAACGTCCGCAGGCTAGTTTTCTATGGGAGTTTCTTAAAGTGATTCTAGAACGGCCAGGGCCTAATTTACATAGGATGCTGATTCAAGGGTAATAGAATGTATGTAGGCCAGTTACTATAGGAGACCTGTAGGAAGGTTCTAGTACGAACAAGGTCTAAACTTGATAGGATGCTGATGCATGGGTAATAGAATATCCGTAGGTCAATTTTCATAAGAAAATCTTCTAGAAAGACCTTAGGACGACCAGGTCCTAACTTATATAAGGTGCTAATGTCAGGGTAATCGAATGACCGTAGGCCAGTTTTTAATAGGAGGCTTCCAGGAAGATTCTAGGACGACAAACACCTAAATTTCGTAGAATGCTGATACAAGGGCAATGCATATCCGTAGACCAATTTTCTAAAGGAGGCTTCTACAAAGATTCTAGGACGACGAGGTCTTATTACACCGATAGCTGATATCGGCTCTTCCCGCCACTGGAAATGACGTCCGTTGTTGATGTCGTCGATGTGCACCTGTACAAAATAAATTATCTCAAATGGCGTGACAGCAGACCGCTGCGTTCAACACGCTTGTGCAACTTTGCCCAGCTTAATTTGCGTACTCGGCCAATTAATTGACATCAAGCGTTCGAAATGAGACTCCATTTGGTGTCAACATTTCCGTTTCGTGAAAACTAATCTTAGCCGTTATTTAGCACAAGCTAAATAACGGCTAAGAATAGTTTTCATATATTCGTAAAATCTGTGTGAAGATGCTTATTTTGGTACATTTTGAGCAATGTAGGATAATCTCTTGGTACCTAATTTTTTCATATGTTTCTAAAACGTGCTTAGCTTACGTGTTTTGTAGTTTTTTTTTTCTATACGTTTTTCATTGCAATTTTTATTATTTTGAGCACATGTTGGAAACCTTCTATAAAATAAGTAAGAAAAATTATTACTGCATTCATATTTCGGTGTAACGTTGAAGGCTGTGTGAAGTATCATAGTGAAACCTTGGCAGTCTACACTACCCGAGCTTCGAAATTGCATCTCTCCAGAAAACAATTAGCTACAACGTTCAACGATAGATGAATGCTCTTCCTAGGAACAGCGCTTTCACATACTTGTTTTTATATACATATAAAAAAAGATGAGCCGCACCACCATTGCCGGATCTGAAGTAGATACTGCCTCTAGTTTAACGAAGGGGAAGCTAATGTTTCCTCCCCAGATGTTAACCCTTGGAAGTAAGCGTAAAAGTGCGCCCGTTAGAAGGTCCTTTTCATAGTTAAAAAGAGGATCAAATTATACTGTAACAAATAGAGTTGCCAGAAACTGAAGTTTCTTGTGTCTTAAGTCAACCCTAAATTCACTGGGTCCTGGAAAGTTAAGGCCAAGCTCTCCGTATAATCGACATATCGGTTCATAGAATGAGCTTTTTTTCTTGACATCTTCATTCTTGGTGGGCTGTTTCAAATTTCCAAAGACAGCTTGCTTTATATAGTAATTGATTAAATGCCGAGGTCTTGGCACCGCCACCACATGCGGCGTTTGTAGTTGGTTCCATTAAAAACAATCCTGTCTTGAAATACGCAAGAACAAGAATACTTTTGGAAAATATTGGTAGAGATAACAATGACTGATAAGTTGATTGCACAGGGCCAGATGAGTTCACATTGTTGAGAAACACTTTCAGTCCGATGATGCTCCGTAGCGATCTTGGTGCGACTGATTCAGGACAACCCTTTCGAAGCCTCGAAAATTTGAATAGATCGAAATGACGATTGGCCATAGCAATCGAGACCGACCAGCCAATGACATTGAGAGGTTTGTTCATCTGCATGCTAGTATCGGTCTGTGTCCGGCTAGCAGGCTAGGAATGCAATGGCCTTATTTTCCCAGGGTTTGATGACTTTAGTCAACACCACCAAGATACTGGTAAGGCATGTATTCTCCATGACATAATGTTAATAAGTGCACGGACATCGCACTAATGGTTCGATAACAGGTGCAGCAGGCAGCACTAAAGGGCCTTGATACTTCTTTTACAAGTAACGACAACCAATACAAATGACAAAGCACATTCCCCTGAAACGAAATGGTGGCATTTAGTTCAAACCTCTGCTGTGCGCCGCCATTGGCTTCCTATAACCTGCACCGTCACGCAGTCGGCGCTTCAAAGAATGTCGTTACTTGTAGAAAGCTCCCATCTGGGGACTTTAGGCAGCACTGTTGATGCGCCCCCTCTATCGCACTTGTTATCATATCCGCGTGATCTTGTTGACACGGCCAGAAGCATGCCGTGTCGGAACAGCCAGTCTGACTTTTGGTGCTGTTCAGAGGGAAGAGAGCGCACCCTTTCATATAGGTGTTGCTATGTCGTGCAAAGTGACTATTGAGGACAGTCTATGAGAACGGCGTCGATATTCCACACAGGACACTGTGGTGGCGCTTCAGGCGCTCGCCAAGTACGCCACCGTCAGCAAGGACGACAACATCGACCTCACGTGCCAAGTGACCGTGAGCAAACCGAGCGAGTTCAAGGAGGTCGTCCGAATCAAGCGAGACAACGCCCATCAGCTCACTAGGATTCCGGTGAATGTCAACTGCTGCGCTGGAAGCCCCGTGGCGAACGCGTTACGGTTGTATAGTAAAGAAGTGCACCGAGGACACTTCATGTAGCGAAGCAACGTTTGCTACAGCCTCCAGGTTTCGAGTACACTGCCCAGCATAGCACGAACACGGCATTTTATTTTCCTCAATTTTTATTAGACATGCACAAAATTTACTCTTGAAAACACGAGTTACTTTTAATCACTGCTTTCGATTATAGTTGAAATACACAAAAGAAAAGAAAACAGATGATATCATGATGAACAGAGCAGCGCACACAAAGACAAGGACAGAGAAAAGGAACATGCACGATTTCTCTGTCCTTGTCTTTGTGTGCGCTGTTCTGTTCATCATGTCATCATACCAACTCGCTCAACTTACAGCACTTCTGCAACAGATGATATCATTGCTAAATACAAAGCGAAACAGCGCAAAAAAAGGGACAAGTGGGGCACGGACACAGCGCTTACTTACGACTTTCTTTGTCATTCCAAATCTCAATAAAAAAGGGAAAACATAAAAAAAGACAAAACCAGAACTAGTCCATGCAAAGACCCCCCCCCCCCCCCCCCTCCCCCCTTCCCGCGCAGATATGTGACCTTAAACAAACTGGCGAAAGCGCTCGATGAACTGGCACTCACCACTGGAACTTGTCACCAAGTCAACACTGACCCATCTGTATGGACCTTGCCTCATAATGCAGTAAGCCTCGTGGATCTCTCTTGCTGTTCGCTAAGGATGTTTTACCAAAATAGCAATATTTTCGAAAGGAAAAAGTGAGTCATAAGTAATCGCTGTGTTCATTCCCTTCGTCCACTTGTCCCTGTCTCTTTCGCGCTGTTTCGCTTTTTATTTGACTATGTACCGACTCGGCCAAATGCAAACATGATGGCATTGCTTTTTTTTTGTGCTGCCAGTGGCGCGGTGTACATTCCAATAACTATCGTAAAAAATATTTAAACTTAGAGAGTGATCGCTCAAATGTCTTATTCTTCAAAATCATGTGGGGGCCCTTTGACATTGAATTTCGTAACAAATATAGTTTACAACTGCCAAATGGGAACCTATATGATACTACAGTCTTGAATCTACAAGGAGTGTTATTTAAGCAAATATATGAGCGTTCAGTCGTGTTAGTGTTGCACGTTTAAAATATCACCTGGTATTCTTATTGCCGCAACGACCTATCCTCATTCTATCATATGCGAGGGTGTGGCAGCACGCACCGACAGATTTGGCACTGCTTGCAAAATTTGAATTACAAATGTGCATACCTAAAGTTGGCACGCGAACCATGTTTCACAACAAGATTAAGGACTATCTTTAAAAGACTTCAACTCAGAGGTTTTTAATTATCACAAATAATGCAAAATCGGAGGCCGTGTATTTTCTATGTCCTATACCAGCCTGCTTGTCCTCTGCGCACTGGCTTCTGAACTTGCTCCGGGGAGGCTTGCTTGATGCAATGAAGGTAAGAACCAATAGTAGAGCCTGGCGATGAGCAAGATGATCGCGATTTAACGCAATATATCATCGAGGACCACATGAGAGCAAGCTCACTAACCAGTGTGCTGGCGACAAACATTCTGTATCGGGCAAAAGAAATGCATGACAACCGTCTTTTTAAGTATTTGTGCACCTCTGGCATGAGTACTGGAAAAAAACACGTAAAACTTGTTAGAAAACTACTTTTGCGTGCCCAATTTCAGGTATGTACGTTTGGAATTCGAATATTCTCAAAGGGTGACAATGTGCTGGTCCTTACGGCCGCGCCCTGTACACTAACGCCTCAACCCCTTTTTAGGTGGCAAGCAAAGCTCAATTTCTCAACTTACCAAGCTTGGATTTACTACGGAGCTGCGGATAGGTGGCGGAAGTTTTTAGTGAAAATATCAACAAATAAACGTACAGTGTTAAGGTAAAGAGGAGAAAATATATGTTTGGCTATCTGCGGTGGCATCCGCAGACGATGTCATGAATGTGCTCGTCTAGTTGCATCTACCTTCTATATAATTCAGAAGCCTCGAGGGCGCGCCGTCGCTTAGCTCAGCAGACGACCTTCGGAAGTTTTTCGCTATGCCGAGGCGATTATTTCTAATCGACAAATCTAGAAATGAGATAATTTTAAACTGAATAAGAAAACAGGGATGTAAATTCCTGATGACTGTTCATTATGATGAGCTTTTTAATAATGATTTTTGTGATGATCATATTGATGATTTTTAGATGGTTGGTCGAGTCGTCGCATGATACTCTCGATTGTGACTCACGTCGCGTCATCTTTCGGCAGCAAACACAACCAGGTGAGCACTGTCATGATGTCGTTGTGAATGCCGCCGCAAATAGCCCCAAACAGTTTTTTTTTTTTTTGCAAGGTAATTGTATTTGTTGATAGTTTTACTCCAAGCTTCCACCACCTAGCTGCACCTCTGTAGTAAAACGCAGCGCGATAGCTTGAGAAACCGTCTTCTGGAAACCATCTAAGGTGAATAAGACGGGCTTGTGTATACACTGTATCTCTGGACCCCCACTGCTGTTGTGTCTCAAAAGGTGCGCTACACGTGCTTTATTCAACTCCTGTTTCCATCCTTTACCTACAGATTCCAAGCGAGGGGGATAAGATCTTCGTCGACGTGAGAGGCTCGGGCTCTGCTCACATGTATTTCCTCTACAAGTACAACGCTCCCGTTGAACGCGAAGACATATGCAAGGTGAACTTCGTTACCTGCTCAGACACCCGTAAAGCAACATATCGCTATTTGAATTTAGTCCTTTTCAGTGCAGAGCGCGCGACAGTGTTAAAATTGGTGCGAGGTACACACTGCAAAAAAATTGTGATTGATATGTGGAAGCAACCGGAATGTGCTCTTCCTTTTAGTCGCATGAGCATAGAAAAAAAAGTAACATCACAGTCTAAGCTTCTTTTTTTTTTTTTGCCGACATGCGCATTACAGGGTTTAGAATACCTAGCAGACGATCAAGTCAGTCCTCTTACCGATCAGCACCTAATCCCGCAAAACTAGTTGCAGAATCTTTATTCTAATTCATGAAACAAAAATTTTGATAATTTTCTGCTTTTGTCATAAGCATGATTATTTCTTAAATCATCAGCACTTTTATCATTGCAATCCTGATAAAAGGATTTTCAGTAATCTCGCTGCTCTAGCGTGGCTGCCCATAGGTTTTTCACAATGTTGCACGTTTATGACGTGCATCCTGCAGTATGTAAGTTTATGGCGTTTGTTTTATATTGAACTGAAAACATTAAAGTTTTAATTGATATTGCTCTCGCTTGTTTTAGGCGCCCAACTTTCTCAGTAATTCATATTGTTAAAAATGTGGTCGCCGCAGAAGGAAGTGTAGTACCAAAGTTTATTTAACACTTTGCACATTTAATATGGATACACTAAAATAGACAAGTCTGGTTGCGAAAAAAACAACTTAAGAGCACAAACTGAAGTTGATTTTCTTTTTGGTTTGATAACGATTCATTTTAATTGTTCAATACGTTTAATATTACTAGGGCCCTCGATGACAGAGGGCCCTAGTACAATGTTATGGTTGAAATTTATAGATCTATTTTGGGGTTTAAAAAGGCACTTGCTTGATTTTAGAGGTGTTCATTCACATCACTCTATCTGCCAACTGAGTCTAATCAGCAATTTACGACATGAGCCAGGGTTCCCTTTTAGGGTGCAGAAAAAAAACAAAAAAACTAGTGTTGGAATAATTTCCGAAAGTTGCATCTCTACTAATTTAATGACGGCAGACACTTTTCTTGAAGTGATTTTAAGATTATTTCTTTTTGTGTTTAAAAGTCAAGTTATATAAATCTTCCCTTACAAAAACCATATTGTGAGGGGGTAAGAATAAGGAATTGATTGCAAAAAAGTTGATATGTTAAGAATGATATTTTGAGACACTTAGAAGACGCGGCTACAATAGATAGAGACAATGAATTTAAATTATGCTTTGCACTCGCTTTTAAAAAGAACAACCACCTTGGCAACTTGCACTGGGCAAGTTGTGAAGTCCTTGTGCAACTTGTGAAATCCCTGTGCAAGGCGAAGTTAATAAACGCAAAAATAAGTATAGAGACTTTCTGGACACCCTGTGTATGCCCCGTCCCAAGCCTTTTTTTGAAACTGAAGCTAGAAAAGCGTCAGTTTTTGATGGAGCAATGTATCGTTTATTGCTTCCGTCGTTCCCTAAACCACGTCAAAACAAATTGCCATTCACCAATTTTTGTAATTTGACAACTTTGTTGTGGACCGAGCTGAACAGAACCAAGTACTCCTACAACTGCGCTTAATACATTCAACGCTGGCAGAACGAAAAATCTGTCATAAATATTTTTCTGACACGCAAAAGAAGCCTGGAAGAAGTAACCCTCCCTAGTTAATGGACAGTGTTCTGGATAACTACGTGAGAGCGACAATTACTCGAACGTCTGATAATTTTTAGACATCTCTTCCCTCTCTACAATGTAAGTCCATAACTCATTGCAGGTTCAAATGTTGCTTAAGTATGACGTTCTCATGCTACACTCAATGTCGACTGCTTCTTGCTCCTTAATTCTACGGCACCTTGTTGAATTGTCTTTCATCGTTTACAGTTCCACATCGCTGTCAACTTTGAGGAAAAGAAACCAGACATTCAACATCTTTTAACACGCATTGCAAGAGGTAAGTAGTGCCTGGCCGAGCAATTCTCCGCGTAGTTAAGTGCTCGTTGTAAGGAAAAAACCAGAGTGTACAGGTACTGTGTTCGGGAGATGGCTACTCAAACGCGAGCGTGTAAGTTGGTCAGCGTTGAATAGGAGAGCCGTCCAGCTGCTATTGATTGCCATCAAAGAAAAAAACACCTAGTCGACGCTCATGTACTTCTATGGAAATGCATTCTCATGCTACATTCAGTTTTTGCTTTTCTAGAGCGCAGCTCTTAGGTGCCCGTTTCTGGCCTGAGCGGCGTCGCCGTCGGCGTTACCGCACGGTGCATTATGGGACGTTTCCCATGATGACATCACACGTGACATCACGAGGGTTACCAGTGACGTTATAGATGACCTCACACGTGACGTCAAAAAAGTCACCAGTGACGTCACCGCGCATTGCCTTATGGGTATATTCCTTGCTAAATTTTGCGGAAACGATTCCCCTCTAAATTTGGCGGAAAAACTTCCCCGTTACATTCATTGAATAAATTACCCCGCTACATTTAGCGAAAAAAACTCCCCACTAAATGTAGCGGTAAAATTTCCCCGCTAAATTTAGCGGAGAAAATTCCCCGCTAGATTTAGCGGGAAAATGTTTCCCTAAATGAGAGGTGAGGAGGAGGGGAGATTTGGGTGAGGAGGAGGGGCATACCCTCCCCTCCGTACTTTCCCTCCTCCTCCTCAAGAGCTGCGCTCTAGTTCGGCGTTACAGGGGATAGTAAACGTCCTTCATGTTTCCACCACGCTTTGCATACGACGGCAGACTGCCTTCAAGCCATCGTTTGGCTGGTTTTTGCTCAGTCAGTAATGAACTTCGCAGTCCGTACTTCGTCCTCTTGCCAATGACTTCTAAATGTCGAAAACAATACGATGTCGCTTTTAAGTTTACACAGTCTTAGCCAGTGGCATAGAAAATAGTTTTTTTTTTTAAGGTGGGGGGCGCAGAAAGCATGTGTATATTATAAGGTAAGCCTCTTTTTTTTTGGGGGGGGGGGGGAGGGGGGGGGGCAGAAAGAAACTACAGACCCATAAGACCCATGCTCGCCCCCTTCCTCGCTACTCCAGGTAGCCTCGCATGTATATTAATTTGAAACTTCCAAACGTCATCGTTATCACACAACTGTGTCCGCAAAGGTTTCGGACAGACGCAAAGTACAATGGTGGTTTTGTTACCGAGCTACATTATTTAGACAGCGAAAAGGCACCAAGTTCTATCTAAATCTGTACGAAAAATACGTACAAATTGGGGCCGTGAACACGTGCACAGTCGGCACGCATTGCCAAATTCAAATTTCAAAGGTGCACACATGAAACCAGGCACGGGAACGTCGTTTCGCAAAAACGGTTTGTCTATATTTTCTAGAGTTCAACGTGGAGCTGGCAAAAGTAGAAAAATAAAGAAAAAATGGCGCCCGGGCATTTTCCATGTTCTATTGTGAGCGCGCGACGCGTATGGCAGATGGTTGGCAACAGAACCAGTGACCGCGTCCAGGTTACGTTGCGTACTGAAGTAGCTACTTTAGGGCGCCCGTGTCGTCCTGTCAACACCGCAGCTTGGGCTAGTTGGTTGTGCATAATTTGTACTTCACAGCGCATAAACGTCTCACAAGCAAGCACAGACAGAAAAAGCATTCTTCCTCCAAGAAAGGCTAAACCTTCTCACGATCGACGGTCCTTATTTAATTAGAAGCTCAAACGAAGTAAAAAGGTTCTTAATAGAGAATGGTGACAACAAAATGAACGCGTTTTCAATTGACATCAAAGACCTTTACTACTCGCTGCCACAAGACCGCCTTTTACAGTGCATTGAAGAGAGCGTAAACCCCTTTGGTACCATCGCCTTCCAGAACGCTGCGGGTATCGCCCACGACAAGGTCATCGACTTAATATCCCTTTATCTGCAATCCACTTTTGCGACGTGGGAAAGAAATACATACCTGCAAAGGGCGTATGCATAGGGTCGTGTATCGCCCCGATACCCAGCGACCTTTATCTTGCCTACCACGATAGATTATTGTAAAGAAGCTTAGGCACCTCAAACATAGTGAAAATATTTATATACGTAGATGATTATTTAATCTTCCTAGCAGTGTAGACTTGCAAGATCCCAACGACGTTGGCCAACGCTCTATCCATATTTAAAGGCGGCATGAATCCGTTGAAGCTTACCCACGAGCTTCAAGTCATGAAAACCATCAGATTCCTGGATTTTAGACTATTTTCATTGAGTGATTACGTATGCTGGTCATATGAGCCGCGGGGAAAAAAGTCGCTACTTCACTTCAACTCCGCTCACTCAAAACTGGTCAAAAGTGGCATCGTGAATCTTTGTCTCAAAAACTCTCTTAACAAATCAAGCGAACCCTTGATCAAAACAAGCTTTGATGCGCAAATCTCTCGGTTAATAGCAGCAGGATACCCCTGTGTCTTATTAGCGTCAATTCCAGAAAACCTCCTAAAACATATAAAAGGACGGGAGGTCACTCCACCTCCACCAAGAGACAGTTCAACGAGGCCCATTGTTGTGCCTTATGTTCACAACTTCTCCCATGGACTGAAAAAAGTAGCAAAAAAGTGAAAACCGTTTACAACTCCCTGTAACGCCGAATTAGAGCGTAGCCCTTGAGCTTGAGGAGGAGGAGGGAAGGGTAGTGGGGGGGGGGGGGGGTCAACTGACCGGGAGGGGGGTCACGTGACCTTGGGGGGTCACGTGACCTACAATTCCGATGATGCAATCAGTGACGTCACTGATGACGTCATCAGTGACGATGACGATGCGGGTACCGATGACCTCATTAGTGACGTGACTGATGACGTCATCAGTGATGATGACGATGCGGATGTCGGTGACGTCATCAGTGACGTCACTGATGACGTCATCAGTGATGATGACGATGACGATGCGGATGCCGGTGACGTCATCAGTGACGATGACGTGATCGGGGGGGTCACGTGATCCCCCCCCGATGACGTCCGGGGTCACGTGACCTCAGGGGAGTGACGTGACTTTCGGGGGTCAGGGGGAGTCATGTGACCTCGGGGGGGTCAAGTGCCCCCCCCCCCCCGAGGTCACGTGACCCCGGCGGGGGGGCTCGCGCGGTGCATTATGGGACATTTCCCATAATGCACCGCGCAGTTACGCCGACGCCGACGCCGACGCCGCTCAAGCCGTAAACAGGCGCCTAAGAGCTGCGCTCTAAAAAGTCAATGTTGAGGTGGTATTTGCAGCTCCGAACAAGCTCTCCAGCTTGTGCAAGAAAGTGAAAGCTTCTTCGAGCCGATCAGAGAATGCGCTAAGAAGTACGAGGCCAGCTTTGTCCAGTGCTCCGAAAAGGTCGTGTGCTCCATTCCTCTCTTCTGTGGGAAAAACTACATCGGCCAGACTGGACGGTGCTGAATGATCGACTTCGCGAACACCAGAATAACATCACAAGAGCCAATTCAGGACATTTAGGTCTGCACTGCAGGGATTGCGGGTATACGGCACAACTACGTTGCTGTACCGTGCTTGACCGAAGCAACAACAAGCTAACAAGAGAGATTATTGAAACAAAGCATATTGCCAGGCTTGATGATGGATGTGTGAGCAGCCCATCTCTCGCCTTATCGGCAAAACAATTGACTTATCTAACCTTAAGATGATAACCGCGGACTATTTTACAAATTCGTTTGAATAGATGTACAAGAAAAAATTGACAAGACAATTACCAAATCGTTTTTAATGCGAAGTAGACAAAAACAAAGACAAATACAACGTGTTGTGAGTCAGCGCTGTGTGTATGTCTTTCTGTCTGTGCTTGAGTGAGGGCTTGCTTGTGAGACGCTTATGCGCTCTGAAGTACAAAACATCCTCCTGGCCGCGTGTGCGCTTCCGGTGGCCGTGTTCCTCGGTTCGAAGTACATCTGATAAAGATTTGGCTCCTCGACATTCAAAATCTACCCATATCCAGCGTTGCTTCGTGTTTGTTTTCTGTCATGGGTCCAACACCAGTTGCTCGTAACTCGGGTTCATTCCTGTGTCCCTCAGTTATGAGCGGGAACAATGGCAGAAGAGCGCCATCTTCGTTGTCTATCTACACCGGAAGACGGCTCTACAAAGCGCGTGTGTGTGTGTGTTCGACTGCCCGGAAATCACTAAGGAACGACATTCGACAGTGCCAGTATTGATAAAATCGACGTCGGGAGAATTTTTCGCTTCTCCTTATGTAAGATCGCTCTTCACTCGCTGGCGGATTGAGTAGACGTACTGGGACTGAGACGATCGCGGCACTTTCCGTAGGCACGTGAAGAGGGTCTGTGTTCTCCATTTCCAAGTCTTGCGCAAGAGATGTTAGATCGACTGTTGCCCCCAACGTTCTGTGTAGCGCTCTGCTCAAATAAGCTGGTATTGATTAGGAAGGTTTGCTGTTACATAGAATATCTACGCTCACTGGGCGCACCGTGGCGCTGCTGTCTTGTCGCTCGATTTCAATGCCGGACTCCTTTTCGTCTGCATACTGGTTTGCAAGCTCGCTCACATGTGACGTGGTCAGCGAAAAGACGCTCAGCAAGTCCTAGCAGAGGCTGGCGGCGAGCAGGATCATTACAAAACGATGATGGAGGTTCAGTTCGCATTTCTAGAAACAAGCAGAAGTTCCTGTTTAATAAACGAAATAAATTTTAAAGTGGACGAGTGTTCCTTTTCTTTTGTTGTCTGCTATCCGTTTGCGCATTCCTGTTAGGCACGGAAGGCGCGCAGGGAGGAGCGAACGACTCAAACAGAAAACATTATAAAACAGTATTTCGACCGCTTTGAAATTAATTCTTTGATCAAGAGGAAAAATATGTGTGTTCCTAAACGCGCATTAAAACTGCATCACTGTTCGTACGTTTTGTAAAACTGTTGTGTATCCCTTTTACCCTGCTCATCACCAGCCTCTGCTATGACATTATCAGCGGGTTTTCGTTTACCACGCCACCTGGGTACGAGCTTACAAACCAGTTGGCCAAGCAGGCAAAAAAAAAAAAAAGAAACGGTATATATAATTTTTTTTTTTGTATGGTGTGGTTTGGGAATTGCGGCGTAGACGACGCCGTGTAGTGGCTGAAAACTTGAAATAGTGGCTGGTTGTGGCACCGTACCTGTCTGGCTTGGCAGCGGTGTGGGTATGAGGGAACTTCACTAGAGTCGTATATGTTGGACTACAATACCTTGACTGGAGCTTGGGCGATTGAATCAAGCTGGCTAATAGCAGGCCATCACCTTGCATCCACGAAAGAATGAGGACGGAAACGGTGGAGAGTTTTGATTTTGTTTCCACAAGGAAGTATAGTATGAGAGTTTTAATGTTGTTTATCCAGGTAAGCTATCGGGATTCGATAGCTGCATGTTGAGTGGTGGCACGTAGACGTTTTCATTCTCTTGTCTTGTCATGGAGTAATAGTATACCTGGCAGTGGTAACCGAATCGAAGCACTGGCACTGTTTTGGAATCTGTCCCAGCGCCTTAGACGAATTAGTTGTGAGCGTAAATGGACGATGAGTTTTACACAAAGCTCTCGCGATTCACGCTGGCAATCGATTGACTTCATATATAAGAATCTTTGGGGAACTTGTGAAACTCAATACGATTGCAGCCATACTCGCGCTGCAGCGCGTCTTGTGCTCATCACGCACTTTCCACGACTGTTTTTATGCCTATTAAAATTATTTGTGTACCCGATGATGGCGCGCAGTACAGTAGTATCCAGACAACCGTAGATTCTCGGAAATTGTAATACGACAAAAAGAAACGCTCTGAAATAACTCGGCCATGAGGTCCGTCTTTAAGCAGGTTAACCCTCGCCCATGGCGGTGGCATGCCCTGTGTCCGCGGGCAATCCATATACGTTCCGGATCGGCGGTGCGTCAGTTGTGCTCTAGCATGCGGTTATGCTAAAACGTTCTATTGGACATAACAAATGCACGACTGCCGCTTTCGCTCTATTTTCGTTTTCATTCTGCCATCTCCGAGTTGAGATCTAAAGATGACAAAACTTTTTGCGAAACGAGGTTCGCGTGAACAGTTCCAGGTATGTACGTTTGGAATTTAATTTTCTTAGGCATTCGAAACGTACCGCTCCTTACCGGTGCACCCTGTATATCTCATCTGTAACATATAAGCCTTACTCAAACTATTTTTACTGTTTAATAACTACAAAATACAAGTGTGTGCTACACAACAAACAAAAAACGATGAATATAAATACGAATATATGTTTGTTTTTTTACTATATAAAACTGGACAATAATGGTTTGTTGAGTTGGAGCACTTTGATCGTAACGACGCAACGTACTTGTCACAAAGAGTTCTCAGAATTAGTTGTGATTAATTAGTGACCCGTGGAAAGTGCATTTGCTCAATCCTTATTTATTTTTTTTTTTTTTCAGATGCCAGTAAGCAACGGCGAATGAAGTCCAAGCTCAGTAGCACGTACAAGATTAAGGTGTGCGCAAGGTGCGTCTTGTGAGCTTCTATTTTCTTTCGGAAATTGGAATTCTCTCTTATATCGATGGCATACCATCAGGCGATTGCATGAGGAAAATATGTGAAGGTAAAAGTAAAGGTTATCTCGATAAACCGTTCCAGCGGTGTAGGCGAATACAGCCTCAGATGTCGAACGTGACCAGACCTGTTACACGGTCCTCCCCCTTTCATAGAGGATGAGCCTCCTCTGCGATTCAAAAGTAGTACTGTGGAAAGTGGCATGATCTACCACGTCAAGCTTGCCAGAAATCATAATCTCAAAACATTAAAGACTGAAAATTATGGTCGATTAAATGTACTACTAAGTGTTCATTGCGATATTTATGAGGAATTTATTTTATATAATCTATAAATTAAGAATTGTTGTTGGGATTTTATAATGATTTAACGAAAGCGAAAGCTTTTGACTCTTTAAACCACAAACTTTTACTGCGAAAACTTGAAAAATATGGTGTTCGTGGTGAAGCCTTACTTCTAAGTTCTACTAAGCTCCTATCTATAAAAAAGCGGAAACAATATGTATGTTGTAAGAATCATTTATATATTGTGAAATTTGTATATTTAGATATACCAGGAGAAAGTGTTTTAATTACTTTTTGATGCGTGTGTAAACGATGTTGTAAATTTTAACCGAAACACTAAATTTAGAATATATGCGGTTGATTCAACACCCCTTATGCTTTTGATGATGGCGAGAAACTGGTGTAAAAAGCTAATTTAATGTTGGATCAAATGCCATTGTGGACTAGCATGAACTCGAAAAAAATAAATACAAACAAAACTAGGGCCATAATGTTTAGACATTAATATAAAATTGCCTCATCCTTAAAATAAATAACACTTTAAACTCAGTTAACGTTGAATTCATTCAAAATTTCAGGACACTAGGACTTGTGTTTTTTTATAACATGTCCTGGGATTATCATATTTTAGATATTTAAATAAAAAAAAATTAAATCGGCACCAATGTTCTAGGT
Source organism: Ixodes scapularis (assembly GCF_016920785.2). NCBI lineage: Eukaryota > Metazoa > Arthropoda > Arachnida > Ixodida > Ixodidae > Ixodes > Ixodes scapularis. The sequence continues at coordinate 11,700 of NW_024610198.1, read as the reverse complement.
ACTTTTCCAAGCTTCTTTGTATGCTCCCAAAATTTGTTAAAATATTGTTATATTGTTAATATAACAGATTAACAATATATTATTGTTAATTTGTTAATACATTGTTATAACAATATTGTTAAAATATTGCTATACAAAAAGTGCACCTGATGCAAAAAGATTGATACATATAATTTCAAATGCACCTTATCTTTCACACACAGAAAACCTAGTCACAATTCATAAAATACTCATCATTTATAGCTTATAAGCTATCGAGAAGACTTAAAACAGAGCTTGGGTATGGCATTTGGTTATTGATGGAATCGTCCAGTCTACCACAGCACGTCGTAACATACGAAATCCGTAATCTAAATCGCTCGCATGTATCGGCATGTCGATTAAACATTGGAAGAGAAATTGAACCTACCAAATCCCACAACCTCTTAATTTGTTGTATTCTCTGTGTGTCTTTATTGACAAATCAACTTTCAAGGAATTACGTTCCATTACGTCTAATTTACCTATTTGATCTTGTGGTACTTTTATTATCAGTGTATTGATGTTAAACAGACATTACAATGTTGCCCTTACTTCTCCATGCGCGATATATTTGTGTGTTTTATTATTATTTTTTTATTCCTAACTGCTGCAGAATGTACTGGGGTTGAAGCTCGTCAAGCCGTCTAGCGCGTTTTTTTTTCGCAACCTCACCATCCCATGCAATGGCAAATAAAAAATAATAATAAGAATCAATCAACCAATCAATCAATCGACGTTTATTGTACAGTTCCCAGGAACAACCCGGAGGTCTTGGTGCTGGTACACTGGGGGATAAAAAAAACGTGATACACGAAAATACAGAAAGATAATCCACTACACACTATACATGGCCCAAAAAGTGAGACATGATGTGCTTCGTGAGAATAAAAGAAAAACCAAATCAGTTTTTAAGCATAGTACAAGGCAGTACAGGAGTAAGTATTATAATAAAAATACGAGGCAGTAACAGCAGACACGAAACAAGAGCGTAGGAAAACGAGTGCATCACCAAGATCCACGCCATGTAGATGACGAAATTCAAATATACCAGAGTCATTCAGCAATACTAAACTTGCACGGGCAAGTATTTATTAGAAAGGCAAAACGTCCTGTAGCATAGGTGGAAAATATCAAGTTTGTCAGAGTGATGATTCAAGCGCTCCAACATTCCAACAATTGGGTTTATCGGACTAAAAGTTCCGGAAACATAAAGAGATGTCTGAAGCCGAGCAGGCGCACGTCGGGCACCCCTAAGGCAGAGTTTAGATAATAGGCTCCAATAATTTATGAGGTCATGCAGTGTTTTAAACAAAAATAGTAAGTCCGCGTTCTCCTGACGCCGGTGCAGGCTAGGTAAACCAACGCAGGCTAACGTAGCTTCATATGTTAAACAGTGAACATCCCCCTTTATGTACCAATGTTTAAAGATAGAAACAAACATTTTTTTTTTGCACACGTTCCATTTTCAAGGAGTGAGTTTTAGAGATTTCATTCCAAACAACCGAGGTCTACTCTAACTATGACCTGGATAACGAACTGTACAACGTAATGAAAGCAGTTCGGTTTCTGGACTCCCTAGTTAAGTGAGACGCCACGCCCAACATTCCCAATGACGTGTCAACCAGCTTACAAACGTGATCCTACAAACGCGAGCTAGGATCAACGATGACTCCGAGGTCTTTCATTACACTTACCGAGACAAAGCCTCCCATGAATATTATATGCGACAGAGATATTGTGAGGTTTCTGAAAGAGTGTTATGACCTTGGTTTTAAAAGGCTTCGGAAGAAGGTCATTGTAGGAGCATTATCAGTAGAAAGAACATGCATCTTCTTGGAGCCTAGCACAATCATGTTCAGTAACTATTTTTTTTTATTTTTATATTGTCAGCATATCTAATGAACGAAGAATTGAGAACAGCAAGAGAGACGTCATTTACGAGAATTCGAAACAGAAGAGGTCCTAAAACAGATCCCTGAGCAACGCCAGAGAGTGCCCTGTACAACGAAGAATTCATGTGGTTAACTCGGACGTACGCCTCTCTCTCTGAGAAGTAGCTCTTCAACCAGTCGTGCACTGTGCCACATACTCCATAGGAGAAAAGTTTGGATAAAAGAATCGTGTGATTGACTGAGCCGAAGGCTTTGCTTAAGTAAAAGTAGACAACGTCTTACTGACCTCTGGTACATATCACACGAGATGCGGTAGACATAAAGCTAACAAGGTTTGTAGCCGTTGATCGGCTGCTTATAAAGTCATGCTGATTGTAAATTGCTGTTTCGAAATTTAAAAAAAACCCAGAAAATAATAGTATTAATAAATAATAATAATTAATATTATTGTTTAATACATTTTTGTGAATTTTTACCATGGCATGGTACTTTGTGTTATGATGTGACACGTTTGACGAAGTTCTATATTTGGGATTTCCTAATTAACAACTGCAGATTGGGAACATGTTAAAATAAAATATAATTATAACTGATTATGGAGAGTTTATTTGAGATCTTGCTGAAATTTTTTTTTTTAATGCTACACACTTTTGCAGCATTTAAGCGCGGAATATTTTTTGTTTACTTCAAATGAAATAGCTGAAAGCAATAAAAGTGTTCTTCCATTCCTTGCATTCCTTTTCAGACGACTCAATAATCAATTTCACTTATCCCTTGGTAGATACCCGGATGCTCTAGTAATCTAGTACCATCTAGTACTTTGTGCATTGGCGACGAAATTGTTCACATCGCACATTATTTACCTTTGTTTCGGGTAGCCGACCCTTGAAAAGTATTTGAACACCCCAGGAGCTTCGTATATTTCTCCCCAGGTTATCACGATTTTAAGAACTGTTTGTTTTTCCCAAAAGATACCTGGAGCGGAATGCTACGGGAATGGCCATCCTGGACGTTGGTCTTTTGACAGGTTTCAAGCCTATTGTCGAAGACCTCAAGAAGGTATTTACCCTACGTTTGTTTTTATTCTACTTTTACAGGTGTAACTGTTTGTTTATGCTTTTCATTCACTGCTGGATATGCAGACCAAAGGAATGTAATGTTGACGAATACATCTCTCGGAGAAATAACGGCAACCTGTGTGGGAGTTTTTCCATAAAGAAGGCGGTAGTAATGGGGTGAAGTTGAGATGTATTAATAAGGAAACGTACCTTGCAGCCTCGTCGTCTTGTAGCTTCTCAATCGGTCAGGACTAACTTTGCTCGGAAATTCGAGCCTCTAAGGAAAAGTACCAGACAGCATATCCCACGCGTCAATTCACAACTTACCCGAAACTGCGCCTTTCCCTTTCGTGCAGCTTGTCACTGACGGAGTAGTTCAATTCTACGAACTGACACGTCGTAGCGTCAACTTTTACGTTGAATCTATTCCCACGAATGCTGAGGTGTGCCTGGAATTTGGGCTCGACAAGGAGTTCGAGGTCGGGCAGATCCAGTCCAGCTACGTCAAGGTGTACTCCTATTACGATCCAGGTAAGTCATAGGCGCGCTCTAAAAAAAGTTTGCGCGTTCACTTTTTCGCAGAACACGCATGAACCCGATCACTGCGAATCGGTGCGAATGACGAAGCTCGGAATACGATTGATTTGGAATGATGCAACGAGCGCGGAAACAATGACGTTTGACTCGCCTATTGTCAGTCCACACATGGCACGTCCGATCCTGTTCCGAGCGATGTCACTCGCTTCCCTCGTTCTCAGCAACTGGATGCCTGCGCGTCCTGCAGGAAATTGAACGCGGAGACTTTCAGCTACGGCCAGGGCATTTGATATCGATGCGGAATGAGATGCACCATCTCAGAAGTCACTTTCCAACGCGTTCGTTTTTCTGGCGATCGTAAGGACAAAATTGCTACACCTGAAGCCCCCTAATTTTTTGACGTGGTACAAAACAGATCTAACCTGCCTTCTTTAGCTAATGAAGGATAACGATAAATACAAAGTGTAGTTTTTTTTATGGATGTCAAGATGCTACCACTTCCTCATGAGATTATGATTGGAGAGGGCATATACAATTTATCTCAAAATACAAACAAAAACATGCTGAACTAAAAAAAAAACACGATACATTTTGACAACATAATTTTCTCAGGTGGGTTGGTCAAACTACCGGGGTAATTATCCCTTACGTCCGTGCTCGTTTGAATTCGACAGTATAGGCAATATATTTGCTACCTGCCAAATTTCAACTCATCCAATAAACTACTCCAATAAATCCCTGCATGCTCCATTGCGCGCGTTGCATTATGGGACTTCTTTGGCCTTGGAGAGGAGTGGCCTGTTTTTGATTTCGAATGCCCCTTTGACGAAGTGGTGCCTCTCAGTTCTGCATGGTAAGGAAGTCAGCCCTCGCTTGTATTGCACCCATTCATCCTCGCCAGGGGGCTTGTTGAAACACGGGCCTCAAGAGGCCGTAAGTATCTGGCTAGACATAGTGAGGAGGAGTAGGCCGTGCAGCCTCCTGTACCTTTTGCCAGTCTGGCTACCACTCCTGAGTGTAGCATAAATTTCCCGAGTCACAGATTATTCATAAAGCCTCGGACATAGAGACGATAAAGCAGGATGATCTGCCCAGTACTACACTTTTAGAGCACAGCTCTTACGTGCCCGTCTCCGGCTTGAGCGGCGTCGCTGTCGGCGGAACCGCGCTCTGCATTATGGAATGTTTCCCATATTGACGTCACAAGTGACGTCACGAGGGTCACTAGGGTCACTAGTGAAGTCGCGAAGGTAATTTGTGAACGTTTCGACCCTCACAGTGACCTTCACGAGGCCCTCATATGACATCATGAGTGACGTCACGGTCACTCGTGAAGGCCTCGACGAAGGTCACGAGTGACGTCACGAGGGTCACGAGTGATGTCATGAGGGCCACGACTAAGGAGGGAGGGAGGGGAGGACGAGGGAGGGAGGAGGAAGGTTGGAGGAGGAGGAAGAAGGAGGGGAGGACGAGGATGGGGGAAGGGCAGAAGGTGGAGGAGGAAAGGAGGAGGAGAAGGGGAGGGAGAGAGGGTATGGGGAGGAGGATGAGAGGGTGCCCTCCCCTTAATACCTTTCCCCCCTCCTTCTGAAGAGCTGCGCTCTAATTCGGATTCACATGGAATTGTAGACGTCTCTTCTTTTTTCTTTGTTTACCCGCCCACACACTCTGGTACGTCGGAAGCCCCTCAAAGCGTGCTCCAGCATGCTATCCGTGTTGGTAGGTCCCACCTACAGATATATAAATTAAAGGAAATGGTCACCTATTTGAAAATGCGTGAACTGTACTTGGTGGTGACGGGCTGTCGTGGAGTGAGGTTGGAAAATCGAAGCCGAAACGGTGGCCAATTGGTAGCCATGGGATACCTTGCGCGAAAAAATAATTCATCATGTGGTTTTACAGCGATCGCCACGCAAATCTCGGCTCAATTTTGGGTAAAAGCCTCAGGAGTTGGTGCGTTCACGTGTCCTGTGGTCCTAATTGTACAACATGGCGGCAGCCAAGTGGAAGTCACTTTTGCCTGGTGAACGGGATATCAGTTTATAGCTCTAAAAAACTCTACCTCGTTAGCTTGAGAACGAAACCAATTGAAACTTCGCCGTCAAGGTGGGTGACATAAAATTACTATAATGCATATGAGAGGATCAACAGCAGCTAGTGTCTACGCGACTTCCGGGAGGCCCGTAGAGGCAGCCAGCCACGAGTTTACTTTTACGGTGCTTCTGAGCATTCCTATGGGAAAACGCGCGTGCATTTTGTCTCGTAGCTCGAAAATGACATGGATCAACCGAAACACAGTGAGGGCGAAGGCGAGCTGGTGTAAGGTTCCAATAATGTTAGAACACCCGATACTGGATGTAAAGAAAATTTTGAAACAACCAAAAGTAGAAGAGACGGGAAAAGAATTTAGCCAGACGACGTCTCAAACTCAGCTAATAAGTTTCTTGAGTAAACCTCTTATAGACCGACAAACTGTTTCCAAACAAGCCCGCATTTTCCCACACCAGGTGTGGGTAATGCGCGAGCGCAGAACGCAGATTCGCGTGAGGTGAAGCTTCTGCGAAGGCGCCTTGGCGACAACAGCGCCACCGCAGAGGCGTGACGTCAGAGCCGTGTGCTGGTCAACGTTATTAGATTAGCTCAGTTACGGAACTGCTCATAGACGCCGCATGCCCGAACAGTACCCCCCCTCACTCCCCACGACTTGCCAAGCGTCGCTCGACGCGCCGCCAGACGGCTGCTTTGGTAACTGAATCAGGAGACGTACGTTACAACGTTACTAGAAACGTAAAAATCAACGGAAAAAAACTCTTTATGTAGTAACTTTTATTGGAGTTTAGTACGAAATGGGGGGCGCGTGATGTTTTCTAAAATCTTTAGTTTGCTAGGTTTTGCGGCACAATAATATATTTTTCATACAACCATGCCTCAGCGGTAATTTGAGGTAGCGCGTCCCGACCTAGGCTCATCTTTACTTCCCGGTGAATTCGCAGCGCGTCCGCTGGGGAGACGGGGGTGGCATACCTGTAACCCTTTCCACTGTATCTGTTTCGGCTCCAAAATGGCCAATTGAAGCCAAAATAGATGTTAGGTGCAGTTCCTCGAGTGACCGCTGCAGGGTAAATGGCGGCGTTGTGATCGCCATTTGGCGCTTCAGCTGGGCTTTTTGGAACGCATAGTTATGAAACAAAATATAGAGGGCGCTTCGAACGACGCTTGGCGGATTGAAGTGAGTGAGGGGGTTATACAACTGAGGTAATCTAATAACGTTGGTACTGGTTTATATACACCCTTGAAACCAAGGTCGTCACCAACCAACACCGAACAAACTCATTAGCTGAGTCTGAGACGTCGTCTGATTGAGTTCTGTCTCTGTCTCTTCTACTTGTGGTTGTTTCAAGGTTTTTTTCACACCCAGTCTTAGGTGTTTTAACATAATGATAGACGGGGATCAGTTTTGTTATTTGGGTAGTACCAAACAGTACGTACCTTTATGAACACCGTAAAAGGTGTTCATAGTTGCATTATTTTCTTTCATCGGTCAACGACGTTCAAATCAATGTTAATTTGATGAAGTGGAGCATTTGTTCCTATATCATGGGACCGGCCACTTCAACTGAAGAAATGTACAGTACAGTGCAGTGCAGTCTTCGATTTGATGTTGAGAAGACACAATGCTTACAAACAATTATTTTTTATTATCAGACAATCTGTAACCTAAATCGAGCTTCCATGCATTTGCTCATAACAACGGTCCGAGCAACTGCTTGTTTGGAGTGGAGCCCCATGTTGCGACACCCTCACTTACGGGGTCAATTTGCAACGGCACACTAACGGCAGCTGAACCTCTAACGTGCATTATGGTAACAATAGGCTGCGTGAACGCAACACCGATGCCCAACGACTTCACCTTGACGAGCCAAGATCGCTGTGACTGTGCATTATCACGTGCACACCCAAGGCGGCTTTTTTCTTCCCTTTCTTTTTTCCTTTCGCTGTTCGAGATCGAAAAATTCTAAGGGGCCCTCACGTACACGGCGGGACCAAGAGACCGGGACATTACCGCATGCTACGATTGTTCAGCGGTGCAGAGCCGGCCAATCGCGGCAGGCGAGGGTACTGCTCGTGCAAGCAGCGTCTATGAGCTGTTCCGTGGCTGAGGTAATCTCATAACGTTGGTGCGCAGGTTCAATGGCGTTCCACCATCTCCGTTCATACACGGTTTCAGTTCGAATCATATTCAGAGCTTCGTTATTGGCTGCGATCCTTCTATTGCTTCAAGTAATTGGTCGTTTCCGAGTTTTTCACGAAGAGAACATACAGAACTTCCTTCAAAGTGAAGCAATGTCACTTCTCCGCGATTTCTTTCAAATGTGCCAGAGTCATCGCGGGAACTGCGGCAAGTCGCGAACCAAAAGAAACGCTGGCTGAACGCCAACGCAGGCTAGCTTGGGCACGGTAGGGCTCCTGGCGCGCTCCCAGTAACTTCCTCGGAGTCATGACGCGAGCTTACAATAGCAATTCTTCTCCGTACGGAAGCCTGCGGTAAAACTGCGGTAAAATTGCTCAATATATAACCTGCCGCGGCACCAGCAATACTAACAGAAAGTATGACAACCGTCTTTACACCAGGCGGCAGCATTTTATCTGTTAGAGATTAACGCAGTCTGCTCTTTTTTCACGCCGCCATTTCGCAGATACGTCCTGCACGGAGTTCTACGCCCCCGACAACTCGAGCCCCCTGCTGAAGCTGCACTGCGACGACACCGAAGTCTGCGCGTGTGCCGAAGGTGAGAGCGCCAGAACGGGCAGCAAGAGAGGAAATGAACCGCCTGCTTCCTTAAATAAAAAAAAAATATACGTTTTCTTTTAATGTTCAGCAGATTTGTTAAGGAGAAGCCACGAAAGCGGTTTGTGCAGGTGAGTTATACGGCCTGGGGAATATAATACAGAGGAGTAATCGTCACTATCTGTCAAATCAATAAATGAAACAAGCTAATCAAATTTTTAATTAATGCAAATAAACGCATAGTTTTAATTAGGACCTTGCTGAGCATCATGGAACAGCACTATATCGGCCATTATCGGACTCATTTAAGCTACGATAAGGTGCAAAAACAGCGCTTGGGGCGTTCAGAGGGAATCGGTGACCGACTGGATTAAAGCGTCTCAGTTCGGAGCGTGGAGCGATAGTTTACGCTGCAGAACACTCTGCGTTCGATCCTCACCCCCGACCCGTTTGGATCTGGGTGAGCATCGTACTAGCACGCGTGTGTGTGATCACCACTGCGTGGTGCTCGTTAAAGACCCCAGGTTACGGGCTGTACTGTACTGGCTAAATGTCTCATTTACAGCTGAGAGACAGGTCACGCGTCGAGGCAATCCAACTTCGAGGCTCTCTAAACGTAAAAGCAGCGCAATTTGTTCTTAGGTAGTGTTATCGCATCCGTTGCCTTGCTCCTGACGCACGAGTGGTACATATTTTGCTCTCCACCATGCTTCCCACCAGCTCCAAGTTTTTTTTATATTTATTCACTCAGTGGTTTTCGTTGATGATCATCAAATTTCTAATTAGAACCATATGTTTAGTTTCAAAAGACATTTTATTTAATTAATCGATTGCTCGTTACGACTAGCCTTCTATATTATGTCCCCCTGACCGTATAACTCACTTGCACAAACCACGTTCGTGCAGCTTCCGTCGCTTTTCTTAAAACAAATATATTACGCTTAAACAAAACACCCTGTAATAAAGGAAGGATTTTGTGTTTCCAGTGTGGACGGACAAACCCTGAAAAATAATCCCCGTGTCGGTCTGATCAAAATAGGGAAATCGATAAACCCCGAATTTTAGCTGTCCCTACGTAATAGCAAACGAGCTTAGAGGAGAGTTAACTTGTCTAAAGCTTTATTTTGCTTATACGCAAAACGCGACCCCAATTAAACCGCCCTTGAGGCTTTTTTTCTATTTTTTTTTTCGGACGCTTGTAGTTTTTTTTTTTTTTCGTGTTTGAACATCTTCCAAGTATTCGGGAAGCGATTTTTTTTTTTTTGTTGTTGTTTTGAGAATCCTAGGCCCTCTTTTCTTGAACTCGAATAAAGGCCGATCTTCGTCGGACATAATAAAAAATTGACACGGAAATACGCCGAATCTGTGAAAAAGAAGTAAACCTCGAAAAAGCACTCCCGCATTTGATCCCCTAAAGAACGAAACCTAAGGTAAGTAGGAAAATACCGTCATATTAAATTGTTACAAAAAGGTATAATGAAACGATGCCGTCGCATAAATTTAGCGTGTCTATGTGCCGCTACACTTAACGGACACTCCTATGGAACACGTGGTCACTGGCTGCTCTCAGGTCGGTCTAGTGGCTGGTACTAATACCGGGTGACTTGATGCGAGATCACTTTGCACTAGGTTGTCACGTCTAGTCACGGCATCAACCGTGATGTCACCGAACGTCATGGTGTTATGTCAGGTCGAGGTGTCACGCGACCACTGCCACCAACCACGTGACCGTCAGTCCGCGTCCCGTGGGTGAAGTGCCGCTCTATTCTGCCTTTTAGGGGGCTGTCCACCCGAGAAACCTCTGGCACCTTTCGTCAAGGAAATCGACGACGTTAACGATCGTCGGGAGAGCCTGAGAGAGTTCGTCTGCGATAAGGTGGACTACGGTGAGTGAGCCGCAGTTTATCTCAGTGTCCCGGTATGGCCCGAAACTTTCACCGTGACCCTCAAAATAAATAAATATTATCGAAGTTCTGGGCAATATGTGCCCCTAAACGAGGCCTTTAAATTCTGCTTGCGTAACGTATTAGAGGGAAGGACCCGTACAGTGTGTCCCGAACCTGGTAGGGCTTATTACACTCGACTTTAGATCCGCATATCAGTTGCCTCATGACTGCATTCCGAAATTCCGATAAATGTTGCGCAGGAAGACATATTAGCGACTATTAAAAGTGTTACCAAACCTCGCTGCGGAAATGCTTCCTCTAATGAGGCTTCCATCGGATCTCCCTTGGCTAGCAAAGGCGTTTTAATTGGTGTATGCCTCTTCCGATGTTGTCTGCCGAGTCTGCCGAACACACTGGTTTCCGAGGGGTTTAAAGCTATCAGGAAGGTAATTGAAACGGCACCGACCTCCTTAAAAAAAAGTTTCTGGATAATGCCAGTACAGGACGTTTGTGCCTCACAAAAACGTTCTGCCGAACAAACATTTTTTTCCCGCAATTTCACCGTCGCCAGACTCACTTTGAGTTAGGATCGATTTTATAACACGTCCTCGGCAAAAGACGAATGAATCTGAATCCCTCCTGTAGACACCGAACTCCCTTCAAATACATATTTAGGTGCCGGGACCGCAGATGTAGGCAAGAAAAGGAACTTTGCCTCGACAAGGAAATTTCAGCGCAATATTTTCGTGCGAGACCCATTCGGAGTGACGAGTAATTCCGAATGTGCTTTTCATCCGACACGTTGACCAGTGTAGGTGTATGCTGCCAGAGACAAAATGAGTCTGGGTACGTAAAAAATGTGCAATTTGTTTCCCTCCTTTGTTTGAGGGGGAAGGGGGGGGGGGGGCGCAGCGGAGCGAGCCAGATAATCCGGATGTTTTGTTTTTATCAAAAGGGCGAAGAGCTTATCTCAAAAATAACCCCCGTGTGAATACCCCTATTGACACGGGGGTGCTCTTCCTCTTAGATGGCGCAGAATGTTTTACGTAAAAAACGAGTTGTTCGAAGCAGCGCATGAAGGTCGGGCGCTCGGGGAGGGCTCGGGCTACGTGCCGTTTGCCGCCAGTCCACAAAGTGTCACAAAAAAAAAAAAAAATTACACGTTTTTTTTTTTTTTTTTTTTTTACCGCAACAATAAACTAGGCATTGCCCAACGCTCATTCGCCCCCCAAAGGTAGCGCAAGAGGTCACAACCAGATGCCAATGTTTCAGCCCGTTCTGATACCTTATTCAAAAGTTATAGGTGATTTCCTGAAAATTTCAATGGGAAAATGGCGGCCAACGGCGTTTTCGAATACATGGGGCTCTATGGGCACCACAAACCGAAAACGGGCAACACTGTTATATTCCTAACGAGCGTGTTGTTACGATGTACTAGATAACAGAAAGTATAAAACAGAGAGAGGACGAAACACAGACAGTACAGTCTTTCTTTCAAAGAATGTACTCGTCTGTGT